>NC_135308.1:113183872-113494372 GCF_048772815.1 Callospermophilus lateralis
GAAATTTAGCATGCACTTGTGAACTCAGCTAATATTTTGTTAAAACATTGGTCATCAATAAATCTAATTTATAGATTTTGTTAAAAGTAATGACTTGCATGTTTTTATTGTTTTTCTGTGATGAATATAACATTTTCAATTTGATTCAGGTATATATTTCACATTTTTCAATTAAAAATAACATTTTTAATGGCTTTTTATTTGTGCAAAGGCAACATAATAAAGTATTTTTATTCTTTAGCCTGAAGGCAGGTTATTCTGTTTGCTTAAATTGTTCAATCACTCTTTAGAACCATCCGGCATTCTGCCTGTTTCTTCTGCCTAAAACAAGCAGTCAATTTTAATTAACTTGGTGCACAGAAGTCTTTGGCATTTGTGGAAACTGGGAACACAGCCAATCCTCAAAACACCACTGATCAATTTGCCTAGAAAGAAGTAAAGAAATGGGAGATATTGGCTTGAAAGAGCTTCCTAAAATTGAACCGCTAGAAATTCAAAATTAAAGTTTACAATAATTTCAACTCAGGTAAACTGTAATACCTTCTTCAAAAATTATTGATTTAATAAATTTGGAAGGTTTTACATGTGAATTATTTTGAGTAGTTAAAAACCTAATATTATTATTATTTACTTTGAAAACCTATATAAACAGTATCCCCTGTTTTAACACAATAGTTTTGGAGGAAAGTCAATGAGCTTTGGCAGCCTTCTTGAACTGATTCTGTGAGGAATTGTTAAGGAGGTAGAATTATATATTGTTTCAGAGAATACCAATGCTTACCATTATATTGACTCTGAAATACAATTCTTCTGATATCTAAAATATTCAGCTTCTTCTGTTGTAAAGCAGGATGTACGTGGCTAATAAGCCATCTATACATAAATAAATCCAAATTATTTTATCTATCATGTCTAAATTAAAAACTGCACATAGATATCCAAATATTTTTAGTGAGAGAGTCTTAAGAAAGATATATATTCTAGATTTATTCACTACATGTTCCTTTACTATATTAGAATTTTCCTTCTTTTTAAAGTGGAAAATTTCATCTGTTGTAAATTGTCACAATAAGAAGAAATCTTATGATTTTCTAGCAGGTGTCACACTACATACCAATTAAGAATAGAAAAGTCAAAATTTCAAGCTAAGCCATATTTTACAAAATAAAAAATAACTTTGATTTTATGATTGTATCCAATTCCTTTTTTTGTGACTGAGTTATATTGACAACAAAATGGTATTTTTAAAGATTATTTTCTTGCACATTTTACTTCCATTTTTATGGTTTTAATATAAAATTGTCATCTTGCCCATTTTAAATGTAGATTTGAGTTGTATGAAATTTAATCATAATGTTGAGGAACTATCACCATGATGATTCTACTATCTCAATAGCTCGTTTCATCTTGTAAAACTGAAACTCTACCCATTATGTAGTAAATCTATATTTTCCTTCCACCTCATCTTTGGCAACCACCACTTTACTGTCAAAGATTTTGATCACTCCACATACCTCATAATTAGAATCATAGAGTACTTGTTCTTTTATGATTTATTTCATTTAGCATAATGTTTTCAAGATTCACCCATGTAATAGCACAGGTTAGAATTTCCTTGCTTTCAAAGACTGAATAATAACATATTTTGTGCGCATACCATGGTTTCCTTTTGCATTCGTCTGTCAATGAGCAATTATGTTTCTTCCATAGTTTAGATATTTTAAATCATGCTTCTATGAATGCTTATACAAATATCCCTTCAAAGCACTGCTTGCAATTCTGTTTATAATACACTTTTACATGCGTTATGGTTTAGATGTGAGGTGCTCCTCAGTGTGAGAGACAATGCAAGAAAGTTTGGAAATGAAATGATCCAGTTATGAGAGCCTTAACCTAATCAGTGCATTATGCCCCTTGAATAGTTTAAATGGGTAGTAATTCAATGCTAGTAGGGTGTGACTAGAAGAACTATATCACTGGGGATGTGACTTTGAGATATGTATTTCATCTCTGCTGGGCAGAGAGAGCTCTTTCTTGCTGCTTCCTTATTGTCATGTCCTGAGCTGCTTTCTTCCTCCATGCCCCTCCACCATGGTGCTCTCTGCCTTACTTTGGGTGAACAGCAAGGGAGTCAGCCATGTATGAACTGAGGCTTCTGAAATTGTGAGTGCCAAGTAAACTTTTCCTCCCCTAAAACTGTTCTTGTCATGTCTTTTGGTCACAGTGTGAATAAAGCTGACTAAACCAAAGAGAAATTGCTGGATCATATGGTAATACTATTTTACCTTTTTGAAAAAACAATATCCTATTTTGCATAATTATTATGCACTGATAAACTTCCACTCAGAGGGGGAAATTGAAGTCACCAACTATTATTGTAGGCTTTTTACTTCTCCCTTCAATTCTATTTTTGCTACATATTGGCTATTCTTGAACATTTGTCGTTCCATACAAAATTTAGGACTGCTTTTTCTATTTATGAGAAAAATATCATTGAAATTTTAATGGAACGAATTGAATCGGTAGATCCCATTAGGTTGTATGGTTATTTTAACAATACTGAGTTTATTAATCCATGAAAACAGGGAATCTTTCAGTTTATTTATTTTTTTAATTTTTATTCAGTGTCACATAATATTGTATATGCAAATCTTCATTATATTGGATAAATTTATATCCAAATACCTTACTTTATTTTATGATGTTATTGCTATCTTATAGAAGATTGTTTTCTTCATTTTTTTCTTGGGTATTTTTTACTTGTGTACAGAAATACTACTGCATTTTGTACGTTGATTATATATTCTGAAACTAATGAGTTTTATTAGTCTAGCAGTTTTAAGGGTTTTTTTGTTTGTTTTTTTTGTTGTTGTTTTTTTGCGTGTGTGTGTGCACGCTATGTTGGGAATCTTTAGAGTTTTTTTAAAAATATGTATTAGAATATGTTCTTAGCAAAGATAGACAATCCTACTTTAAAAAAATACTCATATAGATGTATATCATTTATTCATTTATTTATTTACTTACTTTCTTATACATTCTGCTTAAATTTATTTTTGTCTAGGACTTCAGTATTGTGCTAAAAAGAATAGGTGAAAATGGGTATCATTGTATATTATTCCTTATTTTAGGTTAAAAATATTCAACTTTTCATTTTTTCAAAGAGAGAGAAAAAATTTTATAATATTTATTTTTTAGTTTTCAGTGGACACAACATCTTTATTTTATTTTTATGTGGTGCTGAGGATCGAACCCAGTGCCCTGCGCATGCCAGGCAAGTGTGCTACCTCTTGAGCCACATCCCCAGCCCTCAACTTTTCATTTTTGACTATGGTGATAGGTGTGTATAAAGGCCTTTATTATATTGTGGCACATTACTTGTATACCTAATATTTTGAAACTTTTATCAGAAATAAGTTGAAATTCATCAACTTTTTTCATTTGTTTATATATATATATTTTAAATTTTTCATTCTATTAAAGTGGTTTATCACATTTATTGATTTATACTTATTGAAAACCCCTGAAACCAAGCAATAAATTCTACTTGATTATGGTGATCAATACTTTAAAAAATTCTTTAATTTGTTTTAATTAGTTATACATGACAGTAGAATATATATTATACATAGATATACATTCATAGATATATACACATGTATACATACATATACATATGTAGATATATACATACATAGATATATCATTTATGAATGGGATATAATTTCTCATTTTTCAGCAAGAAAATGTTGCAAAATCATTTGGTCATGCAATCACATATATACATATAGTAATAATGTCTGTTTCATTCTATTATCTTTGGTATCCCTACATCCCTTCCCCTCCTCTCCCATCACTTCCCTCTACCTAATCTACTATTCTTCCCTAGTGCCTCCTGCCTCCTTGTGAATTAGATTCCACATATTACAGAAAACATCCAGCCTTTGATTTTGTGGGATTAGCTTATTTCGCTTAGCATGATAATCTCCAACTCCAACCATTTACTGGCAAATGCCATAAATTTACTCTTCTTTAAAGCTGAGTAATATTCCATTGAGTATATATACCACATTTTCTTTATCTATTTATCTATTGAAGGACCCCTAATTTGGTTCCCTAGTCTAGCTATTGTGAATTGAGCTGCTATAAACATTGATGTGGCTGCTTCACTATAGTATGCTGATTTTAAGTCCTTTGGGTATAAACCAAGGAGTGGGATAGCTGGGTCAAATTGTGGTTCTAGTCCCAATTTTATGAGGAATCTCCATACTGCTTTCCATAGTAGTTGATACTTTCATATATTTTTTTTTGAATTTTAAATTTTGATATATTTCTTTGAAGATTTGTTATGATTTAGGTATTAGGTGTCCCCTACAAGCTCACGTGTGAATTTTGTCCCTGGAAAGGGGAGCTCTGTGTCTCTCTCTGCTTCCTGGTGCCATGTTCTGAGCCACTTTCCTCCACTTCTCTCTTTCATATCATGCTTTACCTCACCTCCAGCCAAGAGTAACAGAGTTGGCCATCTGTGGACTGAAACCTCTGAAACCATGAAACTTCAAATAAGCATTTCCTCTTCTAATTGTTCTTGTCAGGTCTTTTGGTCACAGCAGTGAAAAAGTTGACTACAGCAGGATTTTTGCATTTATATTTATCACTAGACAAGAGTCCTTGTCTAGTCTTGGCATCAGTGTATTGCCAGCTTTGTAAAATGAGTTTAAAATTATTCTCTCCTTTTCAATTTTTTGAAGAGTTTGAGAAGGACTGGTCTTTTTGTCTTTAAATGTTTGGTAGAATCCCGTTGTCAAACCGTATTATCCTAGGTTTTATTGCTTTTATGGATACATTGTTTTTTCCTGATTAACTCTCCTTACTCATTGGTCTTCTCAGGTATTCTATTTCTTCATGGTCTAATCTTCCTAAGTTTTATGTGCCTTGGAATTTCTTCCAAGTTATCAATTTATTGGCATACAATTGCCCATAGTATTTTTTTATACTCCTTTGCATTTCTATGATATTATTTTCAATATCTCCTCTTTCATTTTTAAAATTTTATGTATTTGAATCTTTTGTCTTAACTAGGTTAGCAAATGATTTGTTAATTTTGTTTCTCTTCAAAAACTAACTCACTTTTGTTTAGTTTTGTATTGTTTTTGTAATCTTTTTTCATTTATTTCTGCTCTTATCATTGTTTTTCTCTTTCTTCTCATATCTATGAATGTAGTTTTTCCTTTTTCTTGTATGTTGAGGTAAGTGTAACATTAGAGTGTTCATTTAAGGGCCTTTTGGTTTTTGATATGTTTATTACTATAAATTTACCTCTTGGAACTGTTTTTGTTACATTCCATATGTTTTGGTATGTTTTTTCAACTTTCATTTATTAATAGTTATTTTTTGGTTTCTCCCTTAATTTCCTCTTTAAGTATTGGTTGTTCAAGAGGATACTGTTTAATTTCCATATATTTGTTATTTTTCCAATATTTATCCTATAATTGATTACAGTTTTATGTCATTGTGATTGCAAAGATGAAATAATTTTCATTTGTTTAAATTTATTAAGTGTTGTTTTTAGGCCTAACATATAATCTATCTTGGAGAACAGTCTTTGTGTATTTGAAAAGAGTATGTAATCTGATGCTGATAAATGGAATATTCTATATACATATATTAGGTTCATTTTGTTTAAATTGCAGTTCAAGACCTAAATTTTCTTACAGATTGGCTGCCCAGAGTCCTTGTCTAGTCTTGGCATCAGTGTATTGCCAGCTTTGTAAAATGAGTTTAAAATTATTCTCTCCTTTTCAATTTTTTGAAGAGTTTGAGAAGGACTGGTCTTTTTGTTCATTTTCAAAAGTGTGCTTTTAGATCTCCCCACTATTGCTGTTTTATGATCTAGCTCTTCCTTTAGATAATTCAATAAACGATTTATATGTTTAGGCTCTACGGTATTGAGTACATTTTTGTTTATAATTGTCATGTGTTCTTGATTTTTAACATAACATTTTTTTGTTTCTCTTGCAGTTTTTAACTTAAACTCAATTTTGTCTGATGTATGCATAGTTATTCAAGATTACTGATTCTTCTGCTTGATCAAATTGCAAAAAAAGTTTTTAATTCATTTTTTATTTCATTTACTACATTAATTATTTCTAAGATTTCATTTTTTTTTTGTTTCTATTTTGTGTTCAAACTCCTCATGTTCATTTCATTTCTTTGTTCATGAACAATTTTCTAGATTTCATTGAATATTCTATACATATTATCTTGGAGATACTTATATTTTCTTAATGGGATTTCTGTGAACTTTTGTGTTCATAAGGCTCCATTTCTCTGAAGTCTTTTATTAAGGCTTTATTAGTTTCCCTGATTCTTATTAATCCTTTTGTATCTTGTAGTACAAAAAGCAAGTAATTGATTAAGCAAATGATTAAATTTCCCATCCTTCACAGAGTTTTGTTTTGTTTTTTTTAGGGCAGCCCTTACTAACATAGATTAGCCTGGGATATTCTGGATAATCCAGTTGGTAGCAACCATGGAAAGGTAGACATCGCTGTTGGGTTTTTTAGTTGGACTGGACCACTGTCTATACTGTGAAGTTATTTGGCAGTGCTGGTTAGGCATTATGATTGCATCCGCAATCAGGCAGACCTGAAGCCTGCATTTCCTGGCTCTGTAGTATTGTTGTTTGTAATCTGCCATCAGACAGGGTCACAAGATTGGTTCTAAAACTGGGCGAGGTCACTTAAATAAGCATGATCAGTTGCTATGAACCATAATAAACATATGAAGTTACAGGCTTCCCTTCCAGCTTGAGGAAAACATTGTAAGATCATAAAGGCTGGGTGAAGAAGCCTGCTAGGGACAGAACTGAAAGATCTATTGACCTTATTTCCTTCAGAGTGAATCCCTTGGTCTTTCTGGTCAAGTGCCCCTGCTGGCTGGAATGCAGAGTCACTGCCAAGATCTCGGCACTGTTGAGCTCTCTGTTATTGTTTTCTTGTTGACCTTAGCCTTTCCGCACTCTGTTAATACCCCTACTGTTCCTGTGAGGTGAGATGGACATAATCTTCCTGTAAAGTGTCTGAGAAGGCTGGGGAAACTGAATGTCTACCTCCACCTTGCTTTTTCCACTGTGGAAACTATTGGCCCAGGAAAATTCTCTCTCTTCAGTGCTTTGGCAACTTTGGGGAGGAGTGATGCAGTCAAACTGGAACTGTCCCTCTCATCCTCATAACGCAGCCTTTCTCAGTGGCTTAGGAGGGTGTCTTAGGCTCACTCCTGAGCTCTTGAATATTGATGAAGTTGTTCATGTCTATGGATAATTGTTAGTTGGATTTCTGTTGGGGAGACTAACACCAGGAAACCCTCACTCTTTTCTTCTTCTGTTAATGAAGGAAACCGATGACCTGATGTAGTCATCTCTCTAAGACTCTCTCTTGCATTTAAAACTTGATCAGTGACTCATCAAGAAAAAATCTACTTAATATATTTTTTTCTAATTGATCTTCATCCTTTTGAATTTTTTTCCAATCAAAAGTTAAATAGTTTTAAAATTATTTAATGTTAGTTTTTACCTTAAGGTTGTGTTAAACCTGAGGGTTATGTTAAGCTTTACATTTTTAGAAAACAATTGTTTTCTAGTACTTTCCATTTAATATCTTTGCTGCCAATAAATCCTTTTACATTTCTCATAGTCTGTCATAATTTACCTTTTCTATATATTTTAAATATATTTCATATATCATTATTCATTAACTCATTCATTAATGTGTTTAACATTTATTTAGGAGCTGCTATGTGACAGGGACTTAGTACTAAGATGTGGGAATGCAGAGAAGAATAACACAAAGACCTTATTTTTACACACTCATGATTGATTGAAGAAGACAGCAAATAACAGAAATATAACTTTTCTGTTACTCCAAACACCAAATTGAGCAGTCTAACCACAGTCATAAATACTAGCTGCAAAATACACTGTTTTCTTTCTACATAACAATTATAGACAGAACAGTACCTTATGAAAGTATTTTAGAGAATCTTTAAAGAGTTTCTTATGTGTACTCCCGAGTGCAGTTCTTTCAGTTTCAGTAAGTGGCCATTTTTTAATTCTCTGTTTTAGGGATTTACCTTTGCTCTGGAGGAGCAGATACCTACATGCAGAGCACTGTGGGGCTGATGTTGGACATATCTGTGAGGCTGTGCTAGAGTTCTTAGGCCTTTGCAATACTAACCTGAACTCAGTAGAACTTCTGAGTCAGGTAGTACTACTTTGTGCTCTTGTACTTCTTCTAGGAAAGAGTGTGCAAAATTAGTGGCAATTATAGTGAAATTTGAAGTGCAACAAAACTAAGGCACATTTTGAGTCCCTTCTGGGTGTAAAATAATCTTGAATGAGTTTCCTTACTCTTTCTGAGCCTTACTTTGTCATCTATAAAACAGGGATGCTTACTTCGATGTTGGCATACAGACTCAAGAAGACATATTTTTGTTATGACAATTTGTATTACTACAAATATGTAACTACAAATTTTCTAAACTTCAGGATTACAGGACTTTAATTTTTTTCTTTAGGTCAGGTACATGCATCATGAGGTATCTCAGTAAATAACACTGATAAATCTAAACCACTATTGTCACCTCAACATACACTTTTCCTTGAATACCTATCCTTAAAATAGGGAAAAATCTTCTTTCCCATAGCCTGTTAGTTATTCATTATTGTCTTTATAATTCTAAAATGTTAAAGTGTTTAAAACAAAAGGGAAATCATTTGGATTATGTTTTGTCTTCTAGATGATTTGCAGCAACTCTGATTGAAGATCAGCATGGAAAAAGGTGAAAGAGAGTGACGTGTTCATCTGTGTGAGAATCACTTACATCACTGCCTTTTCCTTTGAAAATATGATTAGATTGAATATATTTTATCCATCCCGTGAAGGCAAGGAATATTTCCACAGTGCTCTCCAACATTCCAAATACAATGCTATCACACTTCCTCTCTGTGACCCTAATGCTAAATTGTCTTTAATCTGGGCATTGACTGTCAAGAACTGTGATGGTTTTGAAACTTTACCCTGTTTGTAAGCTAATAAAATCAGCCCACCACATTTTCATGGATGTTGGTAGAAAATGTAAGATCCTGGATCAAAAATGAAATCCAGTTGATTACTCATAGACGCAACAATAACCAGAATATCAGCATTTTTCTTCTGTTCCCTAAATTGCATTTCTCTCAGCATGACACAAAAAGGATCATATGACAAACCTGCACACTGTAGTCTGTTACATTATTAGAGAAGCACACCAAGATTAAGGAACCCCAATATTTTATAATGTGAAATAAACTGGCTTGCCCTTTGATCCAAAGAAGAAATGTCTTTAGTACACTGTGCAGTGAATGCTCTTAGCTCTGGAGGGTATTACTTTTCTCCAATGCAGTTTAGATGATATAGGACCAAGTGCCTTGCTCACAAGAGAAGAAACACTAGAGACTCCTAGAGATTGACCTAGTCCTAGAATATTGTCAAACTCTTTAGCCTCTTCTATAGCTATAGTTATAACACATTTAAATATTAGTACAATAATAAGTAATCCATCAAAACTCATGTTTTGGGGGGTTTTTGAGAAACTATAATTACAAGAATTTCTCTGATGAACCTGAGATAACTTTTATGGACATTGTCAACAGTTTGTTTTATATCTCATATCTCCCTTTTCCTGGAATTGAGGCAAATCATATTTTTGTCTCCTCTCTGAAAAAAATATATAATTTGTTTGTTTTATTTTATTTAATAGTATGATCAAACAAGCCATCTTATAATCATTCAGTAATATTTTCTATGCCTCATAGTCATTTCAATGTTGATTCACATTTATGGATGTGCTTTTGGTATCTTTGGCTAGAAGCTCTTTTATGAGAGCATATTGAATTTATTTCAAATCCATAATGTACTGGTAAACAAGGGTCTAAAATTCAAATACCTGTTAATTTTCTTGTTTTAACCAAGCCAATTTTTTTAGGAAATTGCACATAAAAAAATAATTGGTGTGAATAGCACAAGTTGCTGGAGGGAATGGACACAGCATTCTCGCTGGGGGACAGAGTGCTTATAATTATAACTAGAACAGATTTTTTACAGTAGCATAATGACACATTGATAAAAAAGTGGATTGAGGATGAGAGAAAGGAATTGCATTGTTCAAGGCTGGTATTTTCTCTTACATGCATAGTGTCTCTAAATAACTGGAAACAGCTACTGAATAAAACCCTTGTCTTGCTTATTATAAACCATTCACAATTTGGCATTAGAGATATGAATAGACCCTCAAAGAAAGAATGAATTCCAATTCAACAATAGAAAGAGACCATTGGCCAAAGGAAAGAAAAACTATATGAAGCTATGTTATTTCCACAATCAAACTGCCTAACAAATTGGAAGTGAAGAAAAATAGCTGCTGATGATTTGTTTGGAAATTTTTGTTTTTCAAAGTTAGGAGAAAGCAGTAAAAATAAAAATTAAATTGATTCTTTGGAACATCCAAAAAGTAGAGATATTTTCTCCAACACAGAGACTAAATATACCTATTCCCGAATCATATCCATGTGTATCTAAATCTGAAATTCAGATAAGACAGTGATAATCATTTAACATATTCAGCGTTATGTGCAAAATACAATATAGTGAGATGAATCTAAATCCATTTCAAATAATACAGTATTTTGGAAAATATTTGAAAATAAAAATAAAATACATTTCAAGTTTAACCTCCACACCTTCATGTAATCTCTGTGTGTGTGTGTGTGTGTGTGTGTGTGTGTGTTTCAGAGAAAAGACAGCTAAATTATTTAAAAATATTGAACAATATTAATGTTTACTTTCTTCACATTAATGTGAATTAAAATCTTCCTCCTAAAACTATAAGTAGCAAAACATCATTTTAAGTATTCAAGGGCATTGCAGGGCTAGCTAGGAAGCCCATAGAATCTATTTACATGGCAAAAAAAGAAAATTTTGTATCTTTTATTTACAATATACTCTGCCTCTAAGGTTATACTTATTTAGAGATTATGGCAGATTTCAACAAGCAAGAAGCCACAAAAAAATTCATAAGAAGAAAATTTCATTAAAGTCTTTCAAATCTTGGAAGCACAAAGAAAAAAATATTTTTTGATCTGTATATGCTGTGAGGCTTTCTGAATACAGCTGAGTAGTCAGTAACCTGATCAATTGGCTCTTTGTATCAATGTGGCAAAATCAGCAAATATAAGAGGATATTTTTCTTTTGCTTCCACAAATCAACCTCCTCCCTTATCTGTCCTTCTCTTCCAAAGACACTAAACTCTACAGGCTATATCATGCAGATTTTATTGTCTCATACTAAAATGATCATAATTTTTTTATTCATTTTGGGTAATAACATTTTTATATTAATACAATACTAGCTAGAAATTAAGGAGAAATCATGAGACTCTGGAAGAAATCAAGATAATTTTATTGATTTATATGTTTAGTAAGTTTGTAATTTGGGCCTGAAAATGTAGAACATATGAATTAGTACCTACAAAGAAAACAGAATTTCAATAGTTCTATTTGAGTGGAACATGACATATTTGAAGAAAATGTAGAAATAGGTGAGCAATTACAGCTTTTTCATGTTTCAAGAATATAACCTATTTATGTCTCTTAAATAATAGCAAAAAATAAAGATTATAAGTACACATGTATACATATATTTCTCTTGCATCCAAAGTTCCATTTTATAATAGAATTGAAAAAATAATACTACCCACTGTGTAAAGGAAATGAGAAATGCAGAGGCCATTAAGGAGGACTGTGAATTTATACAGTGCATTAGCATCAAAGGATACAGCATGGATATTTCTTTAAAATGCACTGTTTAATGGAAGTTGGATTTGCACTGCCATCTGAGATAATGAATCCATGAGGCCATACTATACCTCATCTTACCAAGAATTTTGAGATGATATTTTCCCATGTCAGTTTCTCACTGTCTATGCATTTTTCTTCAGTTTATTTAACGATGAAGAACTAGTTCATGTTAAACACTCTGAGCCAAGGAAACACAATAGCACATAAATTCTCACATGACCAGGCCATAATAAAATCAGATCATTACCCTTAATTAATGTAATTTCTGTTTAAGGGTGTAAGTGTCACAGGTTGTGGTTTGTCATCTATTATTACTGAGGATTAAAATAGAGACAGTAGAATTTTGTCTTTAATTTTCTACCCATTCTACCTTTGTATCTCCTAGCCACTTTTCTAGCCCCAGATCAGAAGATAATGAATCAGTATACTCGTGAAATATCTTTTTAAAATATATAACTGCAATGTAAGTTTTAAATATTTTAAAGTTCTTTATTATTATTATTATTATTAGTTTTTTATATTTGTTACCAGAGATTGAATCCAGGTGCACTGAACCACTGTGGCTTTGAACTCAATATCTTCCTGTCTCAGCTTCCCAAGCCACTAGGATTTCAGGCATGCATCATCACACCCAGATCTTTATATACAAAAAGAGATACAAAAATTGTGATGTATATACATATTAAGAATTGGAATGCAAACAAAATAAAATAGCATTACCTTAGATTAGGTAGAGGGAAGTGAAAGGAGGGAAAGGCAGGAGATGTGGGGATAAGAAAGATAGTAGAATGAATCAGAAACTATTACTTTATATATGTATGGGACTGTATGAACAATGTGATTCTACAATATGTATACTCAGAAAAATGAGAAATTATATCCCAGCTATGTAAGATATATCAAAGTATATAAGTGCATTCTACTGTTATTTATAACTAATTAAAACAAATAAAAAATTTTAAAAAGTGATGATCCTATTGAATGTAAGATACTCCAGTACACAGTTATTAGAATTTCAAATAAAAGATGATTTTAATAGATTTTTTAAAATAAAATACCTTATTTATTAAAACAACTTTACCTCCAAATAAAAATAATTAATTTATTGGATCATTTTCATAAATTCCATCTTGTCAATAGCTTAATTGAGGTATAATTAATATACAAAAGCTGCAAGTATTTAATTTGATGAGCTTTTATATGTCGAAACATCCATAATATTGTCACCACAATGAACATAATAGACACATCTATCACATTATATTGCCTTGTGTCCCTTTTGTGTGTATGTTTAGTAAAAGCACTTAATATGAAATCTATTCTCAAAAACCTTTGAAGTACACAATACTATGTTATTAACTGTGATCACAACCATGTACAGTACTTGTCTAAGACTTATTTATCTAGCATAAATGAAATTACCTATTAGTGATGATTAATCTTAGTTTTCCACTTGACTGAATTGTGAGATGCTTAGAAAATTGGTAAAGCACACACATGGGTATGTCTGTGAAGGTATTTCCAGAGATGATTCACATATGGGTCACCATACCAAAGAGGAAGAACTGCCCTGGACGCAGGCAGCACCATACACTAGGCTGGGGGCCTAGATGGAACAAAAAATGTAAGAAGGGGAAATCTGAACACGCATGCCCAATTCTTCTCAAGTGGGTGCGCATTTCTTTGTTACACCATCACTCATGAATATCAGACTACAGATTCCTTAGACTTTGAATGGGGACTTGTACCAACAACTCTCCCAAAAGCTTCCAGGCCATCAGCCTTGAACTGGGACTGCATCATTGATTCTTTTGCTCTCGGACTACAGTTACAGGGCCTGAGCAGTTACTGGTTTTCCTTGCTTTTCACAACTGAAACAGCCATTGGGGGACTTTGCAGCCTCTGATCATACAAGTCTATTGGATACATTTCCTCTTAAAATTATATATACTTTTTACTTTTCTGTTCCTCTGGAGAGCCCTCACTAACACTCAATTGAGCAGCTTCTTGTTTTTCCCCTTCTCTATTCGCTAACAACCACAGTTGTATTCTTTACTTGAGTTTAACTACTATAGGTAAATCATATAATTATGAAGGACTTCTCTTTGAGTGACTATACTTAGCAACCTGTCCTACCAGTTCATCCATGCTACCGCAAATGAAAAATTTCCTTTTTTAAGGATGAATATACCAGCTATTCTTTATCCATTCATTCTGTGGATGGACACCTGAATTGGTCCTAAGTCTAGTTATTGTGAATTATCATGCAATGAACATGGGAGCTCAGATATTGCATTAAGATAAAGATTTCAGTTTTTTGGGTATAAACCCAGAAGTGGGATTGCTGGATCATATGGCGTTTCTATTTTTACAATTTTTAGCAAATCTCATATTGTTTTCCATAGCTATTCTTCCATTTGACATTTTTATCTTTTTTCCCCTTTTATTCTTAATCTGTTGATGAAATTATACTTTCCTATACGTTAGAGATATGATTTTCAGTATTTTTAAATTTTACACAGACATTTCTTTTTTAATGAAATATGTTATTATTAAATTTAAATAACTTTGACATAAAGCTAACTTTGCACTTTAGATTGCTACATAATGAATTGCAACCTTATTTAGTATACAACAACACTTCCACCTAAAATAAGAGTATATTCTTAAAGCAGATAACTGAGTATCATCCAAACACAGCAACCAAGCTTCATCCAATCAGGTTTTCAGCTGATCAGATTGTATCCATATAACACAAATGCCTTTTCACCCTATGCCCAATAAGACAAACTGCCAGCCATAAATAATTTAGCTATTTCTGTATGTCACTTCCTTCTCTGTATAAATTTTGCCTTCTCATCCTGTTGAGCATACGTCTCTGAACTCTTTCTGGCTCTAAATGCCATTTATAACTTGTTCTTTGCTCAAGTAAATTCTGCTAAAATTAATTTGTCTGAAGATTTTCAATAATATTTATATAAGATATAATAGGGGAAGCTATTCATTTTCAAAAGATTGTCCCTAAATTTCTTGTTTTCAGCTGGTATTCTGTGTCATATACATTATCCCACTCAGCAAAATTAGCAATAGTTAAACTAGGTTTCAGTACAAAAAGCCAATAAATACCCACTCATGTCTCTGTCAAGGGGAGGGGGAAAGTAAACATTTTGAAATACACCAGAGAATCCTCTACAGCAAAGGGTAATTCTCCAGGGAAAATGAGTTTCCTAGAATTTTAGTCCATCTAGGGGAAGGTAATTTTTCATTTTCTAACCCCTGATATTCTGATCTCAGCTTACAGGAGAGGGGATGAAAGGTACCAAACATAAAGAATATATTTATATACTGAAAGGCATGAAAAACTAATGTTTAATCAAAATATTAAAGAACACTCCTCATTCACGAAACCTTATGAATATACCACTAACAGAGGTCCATAATAATAACAGTGGATTACAAATTGAAGAGTTCATCTTTTTGATGTACTATTTAATGCATAGTTACTCCATTTGCAAGGATTTTATCAAGGACTTTTGCATGTATGTTATTCAAAGATATTGGTCTCTAAATTTCTTTCCTTGACGTGCTCTTATTTGGTTTTGTAATAAGAGTTTCAACAACAACAACAAAAATTGTCTACATGACAGAAGGCAAAGCCAAAATAAATAAATAAATAAACCGAAAATATCCCAAAGAGAACAGCTCCACCCTGGAAGTTCATCAACCTAATCCTGCTGGCGAATACTACAGCAGATGGCACTTCCCATTGAATGACTGCATGCTTTCTTGTACTGGTGAGAGGGGAGATGAGAGGCATTTTAACCAGGTTTGATCTCGGCTCACTCCAACTTTAAGTCTGGCAAGCAACACAAAATGTGGTTAATAACCCCCATCCCTTGCTTCACCTAATGAGCACATAGCACAAGAAGACATGAAAAAAAGTGCACAGTGTCATGGGTAGTGAACATCCATTATTGTTCTTGTCCATGGTCTTGATCACTTCAGCAGAAGTAATTCCTACATTTTTCATTAAGAAGTTTTTGTATTTAATTTGCTAATATAGATGGACAAAAATTATATGATCACATTAATATATGCAGAAAAAGTCTTTAATAAATTCAACATCTCATGCATGATTAAAATTGTAAAGAAGCTGGGAATAGAAAGAATTTGCTTAAAGATCATAAAAGATATCTATCTATCTCTCTCTCTCTCTCTCTCTCTCTGTCTCTCTCTCTCTCTCTCTCTCTCTCTCTCTCTCTATATATATATATATATATATATACATGAGACAAATCCAAAGGCAACATCAAACTGAATGGGGGAAACCTGAAGACATATTCTCTAAAATCAGGAGCAAGAAAAAGATGCCCCTTCACCACTCTTATTCAATATAGCATTTGAAATTTTAACAAAAGCAATTAGGCAAAGTAAAAAAATTTAAAAGACACATATGGGAAAGGAAAAAGTTGAATTATTAATATTTGTATGGTATATGATACTGTATTTCTAAGACCCTAAATACTGCATCACAAGACTTCTAGAACTGATAAAGATGTGGGATACCAATTCAATATACAAAAATCTTCAACTTTCCTATATAAACATAATAAAACTCTTAAAAAAGAAATTGGAGAAATAATTCTGTTCAAAATAACTCCAGAAAACAATACAATGGAATACCTAGGAATAAACCTAAGTGAGGAAATCAAAGTCCTCCTCAGGAAAATTACAACATGATGTAAAAACAAATTGAAGAAAATCAGAAGTCAGAAAGACCCCCTCACACACATGTTCATGGATAGGTAGAATAAATATTATTAAAATGGCCATATTATCAAAAGGAATATACGGAGTCAATACAATCTCCACCAAAATACTAATAGTATTTGTCATGAAAGGAAAAACAATCTTAAATTTCATTTGGAAGAAGAAAAGACTCAGAATAGCCAAGGCAATCCTAAACAAAAAGAGCAATGCTGGAGGCATCGTAGTACCTGATTTCAAATTATACTAAAGAGTCATAGTAACGAAAACAGCATGATACTGACATAAAAACAGAAATGTAAACTGATGGAATAAAACAGAAACAGACCCACATAGCTACAGTAATCAGATTTTTTTTTTAACTAAGATGCCAAAAAATATATTTTGGAGAAAAGACAGCATCTTCAATAAGTGATGATGGGGAAATTGGATATCCATATGTAAAGGAATGAAATTAGATGTTTATCCCTCAAAATAAATAAAAAACCTATGTACAAGACCAAAAAGTACTTGAAGAAAAACTAAGGGAAATATTTCAACATATATGCATGGGCAACAACTTCCTGAAAAGGACTCCTATAGTTCAGGAAATAACAGTAAGATTCAACAAGTGGGAAGACATCAAATTTAAAAGCTTCTGCACAGCAAAGGAAACAATTAACAGTGTGAAGATACTGCCTATGAAATGGGAGAAAATCTTTGCAAACTACTCTTCCTAAAAAGAATTAATATTTGAAAATATAAATAACTCAAAAACTGAACAATGGAAAAAGATACAACTCATTCAATAAATGGGGAAGTGAAATGAACAGAGATTCCTCAAAGGAATAAGTATAAATAGTTAAGAATTATATGTAAAACCATTCACATTTTTAGCAATCAAGGAAATACAAATCAAAACTACTTGAGATTCTTATTTACCCCAATCAGAATGGCAACCATCAAGAAAATACTGTTGATGAGAGTATAAGTTGCTATAACTACTATGGAAATCATTGTGACTGTTCCTCAAAAAACAAACAAACAAAAATACACACACACACACACACACACACACACACAATGATTCATGTTGGACAAATCCTCAATATTTATCTGAAGAAAAAAGTTGGTATGCGTTTAAAGATACATGCACACCCACATTCATTCCATTATAATTCATAATAGCCAATGTTATGAAATCAGCTTAGGAGTCCATCAACAGATGCATAGATAAAGAAAATGTGGGATACATGCACACAGGTGCTATATTTTAACTTAAAGAAAAAAAATATGCCATTTGGATAAAAATGGCTAGAACTGGAGATCATCATGTTAAGCCAAATTAGAAGACAGATTCCGAAAGACAAGCATCATAAATGTTTTCTCTCATGTAAAAGTTTGAAGGAAAAAAATGATTCAAAAAAGGACATCATAAAAGTAGAATGGAGACCATTAGGTATTGGTAGGAAAATTGGGGTGAGTTAGGACATTTTGGGAATGAAATTTGTCAAAAACAGAAGATCCAACTAAGATATCTCTCATTGATCCAAACTGGAAAGATTTGAACAACAAAAGAAATATTAGTAGTATTGGATTATAAGACATAATATAGTTTAAATATCACATAATTTCTAATACAAAAATCAAGCCATTATAATCAATGATTCAAAGTATAATTAAATGAGAGAAAGAAGACAAATGTGTCATACAGAATTGCAAATATTTTTTGTTGGTACTCTGGTCTCAAGGAAGCAAAGCGTAACTTCCCACTCCTAAATATGATTTGCCCACAGAGACTTCCTTTCAAATGGTGCCATACAAATAGGAAAAAAAAAAAAGACTTTGCAGTGGAGCAGCCTAACAAATTTTAGTCCAACAAAGTGATGTAAGATCAGCATTGACGGTGATAAGTCATGTTGAAAGTATGTCTACTTGCTATGATGTAATGAAAATGATTCAGTGTTCCTCTCTAAATTCATGAAGTCAATCTAATCATGAAAATAAAGAGACAATTCCTAAATGTAAGAGTCTACAAAATTTGTGAGAAGTAGTTTACAGTACTCTCAAGGTCTCCAAAAGCAAGGGCAATCTAAAAACCCATCAGAACTAAGAGTACTGTGAGGAGGCATGATAACTGAATGAAGTGTGGAATTCTGATTGGGATCCTGGGACAGGAAAAGGTTATTAGGTAAAACTAATGAAATGTGAATACAATAGGATCTTCACTTAACAATAGAGTGTCAATATTAATTTATTAATTATCAACAATAAACTCAGCTAATGTAAGATGTTAACAATAGGAGGAACTCATGCTGTACTTGAGAACACTCTTTGTAACTGCTGTAAATCTAACACTGTCATAAAATAAAGTTTAAAAGTCTACCAGTGAATATTTTTAAATATCTTTGTGCAAAACAGACGTGATAAGATTTGTTTCATAATATGAGGTGATTTATATTATCTCATTATTTTTCTCCATTATTTAGAACTCTGAATAATGGGCTGCAACTTCTTTAATTGGCACAATAAAACCTCTTTGTTGTTTTTACTTTAAATATTTCAAGGCTTTTTCAGATTGATAAAAATACATTCATTTTAAGTTCCAGTTGTTTTTTTTTTTTGGTCATATATTTAATTCTCAAGAGTTTTAACACATTTCTTAATTAGTTTGACTAATGATAATTTTTGTTAGAACAAATCTTGCAAAAGTATCTAAGAAATCAAAATACTTGTCTATTTCAGTTCCTTAAAACGAAATATTTCAAAAATAATACATAGAATACTATCTATATGCAAAAAAGTACTGTTAATCTATAAAATACTTCTACATAAGACTATTTTTATTACATTTCTAATGATATGTAAAAAAATTACAGTAATTTCTTATTTTGACATTATGTGGCTAGTCATTTTTTAAAAACTTGAATGGCATGCTTGTGTTTCTTTAATGTTCCTGATGTTGAGTATTTCTTAATCTTTCCATTTAGACTGTAAGATTTCATGGTAGAGAGAAAAATACCTAAGTTGTTTCTTCTATTTATTTAAACTTTAACCAGATATAATATGACACTGTTCAACTTTCGATTTATTAATACTGAATTTCTGATCATAAAGAAATCTTAGAAATACTCTAATAGAGGACATTGTTATAACAACTTAGGATCTTCCTTTGACATTAAATGACTTTCCCTCTAATTACCACTCCCAGAGTTTTAACCATACTTGCAGGTTTTTTTAGGATATAACTCAATAGTTGCTTCTTATATAAAACTTTTATAAATGCTATAGTAGAAGAAAATCCTCTTTCTCTTGAGACTTCAGTGCATCTCAAAGATACCTTTGCAGAACCAATCACTGTCACATATTAGTTGTCAAGAAATGTGTATTGATTTTTGAATCATTGTTTAACTCACTTTCTAATATTTATATGTATCACTAATAAATTATAATCTATTTAATGTTTAAGAATATATCTCTAATCCCCCAATGTTTTGTGTGAAATACAAACATAAATGACTGAGTACATTTTAGTTAAAGAAAAAACTGAGTCTAAAAATGTTTGTGATTTCCCCAGTGTCTCAAACACACATATTTGATAGAGAATACTTTTTATATTATCTGTATGATCTTTTCAAAGATTGTTGAATCTCCCTAAAATTTACTTGAGGAAAACATACTTAGGTATGCAGTCAATCACTCTTTTAAGTTGTTTCAAGCAGATGTGAACTTCTTTTATGCATTAGTAAGAATAGTTAGCATATATATAATTTAAATTCAGGAATGATTTTTAATTTCTTTAAAATGTGTTATGTAAGCCAACTGAAACATATCATGATTTTACACTTTTGGAAAAATATTAATAAAGCACAGAATGACTATTTTTGCTGATATCATCTAAAGCTCTCAAATTCATAAGTGTGGTCCATAATTGATCCCCCAAACTAACATTCTTTTAAGGTCTCTAGTTCACTATAAAAAACTTGAGAATTCCTAGGAAGGAATCAAACGCTTGTCTACTCATTTACCTCTCAGAAGAAAGAATATAGCTAATAAAGTGAACCACTTATTGTTACGTTCTTATTCTTCTGTGATTATTATGTCTTAATTCATAACATCTGTTCATCTGTTAAAGAACTCCTTATATATACAACTATTGGAAATATACAATTTATTCTAACTATAGTCACCTTCTGTGAGATAAATACCAGAAAACCAGTGGTAAAATACAGTAGCCCTAAATTCAATCAAAATAATCCTAGTTTTTTTTAAAGTTACCTCACCATCTTGGAGTAGATTCTTGGTGGCAAGACCACAGATTTAATTTGTCACTGAGAAAAGGCTCTTGGATTAAAGAAAAAGTGTTTCTTTATTATCATGGTACAGCAATTACCATAAGCATGATATGGTATTATTTCTCCTTAGACTCACAGCAGTAGCAGTAGTATAGAGGGGTCCAAATAGAGGCTTTGCATGCAGTTGATTTGCCACAGCTAAAGTATTGACCTTGGGAATCTACAACATTAATGACATGCAGAAGCAAATCTTCTCTTTGAGAAAAACATCACTTCATTCCTCAAGGTTGCTTGCTTGAAACAAAAGCCTGAGAAACAGCATCTGCAGAGTGTTCTGGCTCTTGCATTTTGGTGCACCCAAAAAGATGTTCAGGGACAAATAGACCCCATGGTAGATTGTTTTTCCTGACAAGTCATCTCTTATATTTACTTAGTTTGGGTCAAGGCAATTTCTAAGTGAGCATATTTCATCCTTTGGCTACTCTGATTAAACTGACCAAGAGAGTTTGGGGCTTACTCCATTGAATTTATCCCATAGACCACTTAACTTAGAGTTCTTTCAATAGAAATTAAAGTGGTTAGATAAAGCGAACCTGCAGTATCAGCATCCTTATGTTTCCAAGCTCTTAGTTTTATCCATTTGTGAATGACCAGAAGCTCTATTTCAGAGAGCGGAGATGTAATCTAAGTGCAGTCTTTTATCCACTAGGAACTAAACAAGAAAATGTCAACGTGGCAGGCTGTCTTTGGTGTCATTGCCAATAATTTAAGAAGGAAATAGATGAAATAAAAACTATGTTTCATTCACCTAGAGTAATTTCCCTTATGATTGGCTCAAAATAAACTGATTTGGGGACCTCAATTATCCACAAAATCACTTCTTCTTTGCTATATTATCTAATCAACAGAAGTGATAGCCACTGTTTCCACATAGATCCTAAGGGAGGAGATTATATAAGTTGCATATGCCACAGGCTGTAGTCTTAGCGTCTATGTTAAATACAGAGTGGGAGGCATATATTTATTGTGAAATGCTTAGATGTGACAATTAAATTTTGTTAACTTAATAATTATGGATTTGGTAATACTGGGATATAAAGCTTTTATAAAATATATGAGTGCTCACCAAGGCTATTTTGTATATTGGATGTAGAGATATCTTATTGACAAACAACTGGTGGTAGAAATGACAATGCAATTATCAGTAAGACGTTGACCTAGGGTTTTTTATTTTTAACCTGAATTATAAAGACAAGGGAGAAAATACAGTGGTGAATCATGAGCACATACATGTTGGTGATGCCTAGTAAAATGTACAGTTTCCAATTAGAGCTTTGAAAGAGTCTTAACTAGAAAGAGTAGAAGTTACAATGTGTAAGCGGGAAACTATCCCTGAGGAAAATGGTACAGATAAAATAATTTAATTGATTTCAAATTAATTAAATTACTAGGAGCTTAAATAGTTTGTATGCAAATGACAGAACAAGATAAAAGAACTTAATTTATTTTTTTAAATGTGGATTTTAAGAAGAAGTAAACTATAAATTTAATAAATTAATGACCAATAACCTTGCTAATTATATCAGTCTATTTTCTATTGTGAATATCACAATATTACAGAGTGGTTAAGTTATAAAGAAAGGAATTCTATATTGGTAGACTTGGAAAAGACTGAGTAGATGCTTTCCAAAGGTGGAAAAAAAAAATCTCTTTTCTTCACAACCACGCAGTAGGCTGCATTTGTCATTCTCTCTTACAGTGAGCTAAAGTCAAACGATTGATTTCTGATAAATAGAATGTGGATGCCACTTGAAAATACAGACCATAAAACCTTCTAAAAATATTTCATAATCTTATTCTTAATTTTCTATATAATTGGAGGAGATTACAAGGGCTGAGAGAAGAGCAGGACCACAGAAGGAAAGCAAACTGTGTCCCTGCATGACTCTGAAAGCAAATAAATTTTATTGTGTGATGCCACTGTGATTTCCGTTTGTTTCCTAGAGCCATTAGTCATTAGTATTACTTTTCTAACATAGAAACTGATATAAAAAGTGTTTCAGTGTTCCTCCAAAATATGTGTAAGAATTATGTCAATTTAAAATTTTTAAATCACTTAAGACTTTTAAAAAGTGCACTGAGTTAGAGAAGACATGGGACAGATCTAGGTTTATCTCTTAAAACACTTACCCGCTTCTCATTTGCAAAATAAAATTATTTTCTATAAATAATACCTAATTAGACTTTATTACACTATCAGGAAGTTAAGGTTGAATAAATCATTTTAAAAAATCTGATAAAGACAAGCCAAGAATAGTATCTTTACTGTAAATTGTACCACACTTTTAAAGCAGATTTAATACTAACTTAAGATTCTTTAAAAATAGTAGTGAGACAAAAACGTGATAATTAAAAGAAAATTGCAAGCTAGTGTTCTAGAAGTAAAAATTCACAAGAGAGTACTAAAACTCCAAAGTATGGTTCATCTCATAAATGCAAGGGCATTTCTACACATAGAAATCATCCAATGCAATGCTACATTGGTAAAACAACATCAAAAAGCCTGCACGTGATTATCTCAATAAATGCAGGAGAAGCACTTGACAAAATTCAACAAAGTTTCATCATGAAAACTTTCAGCACATTTGGACTAGATGGGAAATAGTTCAACAAGATAGACATTAATGAAAAAATCACATTTAGCATCATACTCTTGGAGATGTAAAGTGTTCTTCCTAGGATCACAAATTAGATGAGAAAGCTAATTTTCACTGCTTCTCTTTAGGATTATATTGGAAATTCTAGCTATAGCCATTAGGCAAGTAAAAGAATAGATATGAAATTGGGGAGAAAAAGAATTAAAACTACCTATGTTCACACATTGCATGATATTATAATTCTTAAGATCCTGAAAATGAAGTATTGGAGATAATCATGAATTCAACAGTGTTGCAATGTATGGGATTAATGCACACAAAAATAGATGAGTTGTATTTCTGTGCACTGACAATGACCAACCAAAAAGAAATTTAAGAAGTAAAATCCATTTATTATATCATCAAAAAGAATAAAAATATAGGAATAAATTGTTCATAGATTTTCTTTTTTTGAGAGAGAGAGAGAGAGAGAGAGAGAGAGAATGTTTTTTAATATTTATTTTTCAGTTTTCGGTGGACACAACATCTTTGTTTGTATGTGGTGCTGAGGGTCAAACCTGGGCCGCACATATGCCAGGCGAGCACGCTACCGCTTGAGCCATATCCCCAATCCCTGTTCATAGATTTTCAAGGCTTCAACTCTGACAATGAGAAAGTATTTGCAAAAGAAAGTATAAAAGGCCAGTGTAAATATCAAGCTATCCTATATACATGGATTAGAAGACTCAATATTTTAAAGATAAAAGTATTCTCCAAAGCATGGCACAGATTGGACACAGCACATATGAAGATCCCTAAGGACTTCTTCAATAAAAATGGAAAAGTCAATTCTAAAATTTATGTGAAATTGCAGAGAAAAATAAATAGCAAAAACAAAATTTTGAAAAAAAAAACAAAGTTTAAGAACTCATACTTCCTTATTTCAATACTTAGCACTAAGCCATAGTAATCAAAGCAGTGTGATGTTGGTGTAAGGGTAGAAATACGTTATCAACAGAATAAAACTGGCAGTCCAAAAGTAAACCCTCACATCTCTGACCAAATTACTTTACAGTAGATCATTTAGTAAGGGTACTATGCTCTCTTCTACGATTGGGACAACTGATGATCTATAAGCAGAAGAATTAAATTGTTTCCTTTTCTTAAACCTTGTAAAACAAAATTCAGAATGTATCAAATACTTGACCATAAAAACTGGAACTGGAAAACACTTAAAAAAATGGAGATAAATTTTTGTGACCTTGGATTTAGCAATTGATTCTTCAATATGAAATCAGAAGCACAAACAATAAAAAAAATGAATAAATAGGAGCTGATCAAAATTGAAAAAAAATGTGCTTTAAAGAGGACTATGAAGGGAATAAAATGTCAAGGCCCAGAAGGGGAGAAAATATTTGTAACATACATATTTGGAAAGGGCCTGCTATCTAAGAATTATTAAGAGTAATTATAATTCAATCACAAAAAACAAACAACCAGATTTAAAAACCATTAAAGGTCTTAAATATATATTTCTCCACAGAATAAACAAATGACCAACAGGAATATGCTAAGCTGTTCAACATTATTAATTATTAAAGAAATGCAAACTAAAACATCTTGTAGTAACCCTTCCTATTGAATAGTCTAGTTATAATAACAATTTAAAAGGAAAAAGAAAGAAAGAAAATAATTTGGTGTAGTGGTGCATACCTGTAATCTTAGCGGCTCAGGAGACTAAGGCAGGAGGATGGTGAGTTCAAAGCCAGCCTCAGCAAAAGCAAGGCACTAAGCAACTCAGTGAGATCCTGTCTCTAAATAAAATACAAAGCAAAGCTGTGGTTGTGTGGCTCAGTGGCCCAGTGGCCAAGTGCCCAAGTCAACCCCCAGCACTGAAAACAGATGTTCACCCAAATATCCATCAAGTGATAAACACCAATTTTTAGTAAATCCATACAAAGGAATATTATTCTGCCATAAAAATAAATGAAGAACTGATATATACTAAAACATGGGTTAACCCTAAAACATTATGGCAAGTAAAAGAAGTTAGACAGAAATGTCATATATTTTATAATTCTTCTTGTGTGAATTATTCAGAATGGGCATATTTATAGAGATAAAAAGGTAAATTAAGGGTATTGCCAAGTTCTAGGAGAGAGAGAAAGAGAGCACAACTGCTTTAATGGTTATAAATTTCCTTTGAGAGTGTGAATAAAAATTTGTAAAATGGTATAATCTTGAAGCTCAACAATATAGCAAATTTATTAAATGCCACCATCTTGTATTCAAAATGTTGAATTTGGCATAGGTGAATTTTACTAGGATTAAAAAAAAAGCTGATGAATTCAGAAAAATAATGCAGATTTGGGTGATATATTGTACAGATGTACTTCTGACATGATTGTGCTGCATTTTTTCCTGCCCTGTCAGGATTCAACAGCACTTGAAAAACATAAAATAATTAAACTAAATTATTATCTGTGTTTCCTTCTTGTCATCTGTTATACATGAACATGTAATGCTCACATACTGTATTACTTTTAAAACAAGCTTTATTAAGTTTTACTGTACCCTATGGCAACTTGTGGACATTACTGCTACCCTTTTAATGGCATCTAATAAGAACATGCTCAGGAATTATTTTCAGTTTCCTACAAGGAGATATAATTAACCTTACATATTGAAGGCATCATAAACTTACTCATAACAGGTCTTCTATCTTCAGTCATATATTAAAGTGTCTTATATGCTCACAAACCTAGTCAAATTCAATTCTACATTCTATTTTATGTGCAGGTATATATACTTTTTCTTCATAATGTTTTAGAAATCTATGAAACAAAGAATTTTAAATGGGCCATATTTTTTTGTGGCACAATGTATTAAATGGGATGGTTATTTGCCTGGTTTTATGATTATCAGGATCAGTTTTTTAACTTACCCTTAAATCCAGTCCAAAGTTGTTACAATAGAAAGGCCAATCATGACTCTCACGTGCTCTCCTGAAATAGGGCAAATGAAGTAAATGAATAACCTATAATTAAATGAAAAACTCTAAAGCAGTATTCATTCTGAGTCCAAAGAGAGTCTATTTTAATTATATTCAACCCACTGTGTAATTATATAGTGTCTGTAAAGCTAGTTTCAACCTCTTAGCTCATGTTCACCAAAGAGAAAGATAAAGGTAAATGAAATTCATTTAGTAGAAATGAGCCTATGTTTCACTAGAAATCTGCTTTCCTTATACATATTCATATGTGTTAAGCCTTTCATATATTTTTTTTTATGAAATGCTGATCACCTAAGTTCATGTATTTCATTGACATCTTTCCCTAACTCTTTCTCTTTTTTATAACATGGTTTTTACTTCTGGTGCAGGTTCCAATTTTTTATTTATCTAGTTCTGAGAGTTATGTGAGGTATATTTTCCATGACAAAAAAAAAAAAAACAAGAAGCTGTTCCCATGCTATCTGAATATCAGGAGATATAACCAGGAGAGAAAATCAGAAAGTCCCCTCTTCTGTTCCACCTTGGAAGAGAAAGGAATCAGAATACCAAATCCAAATATAAGTATCTTCTGAGATATTGCCAAGCCATTCATCCTTCCAACAGCAAACCAAGTTAAGATTTTTCATTTCTTTCTTCAGATTACTAGAGCATTTCCTCAACTGGAATGTCTTCTCTATGAAACCACAATTCTGCAATTTATCTTCCCTATAAATAAATGCATAAATGCACTTTATTTTGATAAATATTATGATACTACTTTTATAGAAAAAAATTATTTAATTGCTCCTCAAAGCTTAAAAAAGTAATAAGTCATTTAATATCACATTGCCCTTTGAAAATCTGTACCTGCCCATATTGTAGGGTTAATCTTGCTCCTCTTTTCCATTGTCAGGTCACAAACCATGTGTTGTAGATATCTGAGTGCTCCATGATTCTTAACAAATACTCCTATTCTTTTCCATTTGGAATTGAGGAAACTAAGTTCCTATGATTGGATGATTCTTCTCAACCTTGTCTGCCAGTAAACAACTACTCCAGTATACTTCAGTTTTAACTTCCTTGGGAAGGTTACTCTTTGAAGGAAAAAAAGAATATCTTTATTCTTCCACTGTACAGTACTTTGTAAATGTCTTAGTAGTCAATGTTATATTGTAATTAATTGATTACACATAAACTAGATATTTCTGTGTATTCTTTTAAGTTATCCTGGGTTTGAAGTCTGCAGCCTTTCATGTGTCTTTGTTTTTAACAAATGAAGGATGTTGACGTTGATGATTCAGCTGAGTAAAATGATAATTGTATTGGGTATCTTCAATTTGATGGGCCTTGGAACAGATGCTCTATAGACATTAGTTCATTTAATTTTTTAGAATTTTAAAAATTTTCTTTCAAACATATAAGGATCAATTTAATTATTGCAATTTTACACACAAGACATATTAAGGTATTCAGATAGCATTCCTAATGCTATTTAAGACCATACACCTACTAAAATTTTATTTGGTATTTTATCCTTAATCTAGAAGAATGGAAAAAATGATTAAAATAAACTTCCCGACTTTAATTCTGAAGTTGTTCATTTACCTTTTTTTTATGTTCTTTAGGACATAGATTATTTGTGCTTCAAAATATATGTTTTGTGTACTTCAGGTTTCTCATCTCTAAAATAGATCAATATTTCTAAATACATGATAAATTGTATAAAAGTTCAATTGACTAATGCTTGTAAAAAGTATTTAGAACAGCATTTAGAGTAGAATAAGAACTATATATAGTTGTTGTATTTATCATTTATCCAGAATTCTATGAACTGTTTTGTGTATCTTTAGTCCTCTTCTTTGCAATTTCAAAATTCTTATCAGTGCAGCAGTTATCTTCTCAACTAGATATATACCATTTTTATGTTCATTAAAAATGAACATAAGAAGTATTTTATCATACCTTGACCTCAGTATGCAGATAGAGTGAAAGTCTAAAGCTAATCAAGCACATGATCATCATATTTGATGGTATATTGAGAAGATATTTAGTGTAGTTAAAAGAAAGAGCAGATATGAACAGTTAACACCAGAAATTGGAAAACTTTCTACAAAGAATCAACTAGTAAATATTTAGATAGTTTAAGTCATACCCTCATTGTACTGTCTAAATACTGTATTTGAATTACAAAAGCAACTATGGATAATACATGGATGAATGAGCATCATTATGTACCCCCAAATTTTTATTGATGGACAAAAAATCTGTATTTTACATAAATTTTTGTGTCATGAAAATTTGATTGTTTCAACCATCTATAAATGCAAAGCCATTCTCTTCTTAGGGGCTATGCAAAAGCAGAGTTAGACCAGATTTGATGTGTAGAATACAGTTTTCTGACCTATGATTTAGACAAAAAATATTCATTTCACATATTTTTATATTTTGTTCTACTTCCAGAGGTAATTGTGTTAGTAATTATTCAAACATTCTTCTAAATGTCTTAATTAATGACAACAAATATCTTTTGCTTTTGTATTTTGTCTTTGGTTCTTATTCCCTGATGAAGTGGAGTAAAGTCTGATTCTGAAATATGTATGGAAAAAAAAGAGAGAAATAAGACCATAGAAATAACAGGACTACATGGAACACAGATGAACTCTTATGAAAACTGCAAAACATTTTCTTAGCATATGTATATTAGTGAAAAAATAGAATAAGTGATAACTCTGAAATAGAAAAAAAAATAATTGAATTGAATTGAATCTAGTGAGCACGTAGCCAGTGCTTTCTTTATCTCTTCAAGTTGTTCTGGTCTTTTACTACTCTTTAGATGAGTATGAAATATGAATAGCTGCATTAAACTTAAGATTCAGTGAGCTTCTTGAGATCCACCTTTAGTTAGGCCTCACAAATTACTCCCTTTGAGAAATTAGGCATTTGAAAGGTGAAGGAAAAAAGTGCCCTTCTGACATAAAGTGTTTCCTTTGGAGTTGTCCTGACAAAGGAAGGAAAAAAAAAAACATGTAAAAAGTAAATATCTGACAAAAGCAGAAAAATCAGACAGGTTCAGTTTTTCATTTCATACCATACCTTATAGTTTAGTTCCTTTGAAATCAATGAGAATCTTTAATGCAGGGGAGATCTGCACAAGGCCAAGAGAAATGAAAGTCTGATCCACAAAGACCAGTATTCAATAAAAGATTAAATAAACTGCTACTGTTTTGTTTTATCCTTAACTTTCTTCTCAGAAACCAAATGATTTGGAGAATAGACCATCATTTAATAATACTAACAATCTGGCTAATTGTTGCATAGTACTACTTTGCTGTGGTTTAATTCAACTTTTCTGTGAATTAGAATATCCTGAAAGTTTTGAAAAGGGAAAAAAAAAAGATAAAGAATTGTCAATTGTAACTGTTAAGTAAAGAACTTTCGTGATTGAACTTAGTAAAGAAGTTAAACGTATGTGAAGTGCACTTTGTCTTTTTTAAAAATAGCTCCAGCCACAGAACAATTTAGTTGTTATAACGAAATGTTCTTGGAACAGCATTGCTTAAGTTTTTGTACACCCTGATTTGCCCGCTTTGCTTTCCAGTCACTGCATAGCAAACATTTCACTAACTCAGAATTTAGGGGAGAGAACAACTTCCATCTTTATGGAAAGCCTTATAAAATAAAAATCTTAAAATGGAAAATCACATATCAAATTAATCTATAGATAATTATAATTTAACAAGTATAATTTTTTATGGTTATATATGTCAATTTCATCAAGTGAAGTGAAACTATGAAAAGAGTAATGATATTAAAATAACCACCACAATCTGAGTGTATTGATTCTAAATCAAGCACAGAAGCAGAAAGTCTTCTACAAAGGCCTTGCCTATGACAGACCTGCAGTATTTTCTCTATGAAAGAAAAGGAAATGAGATCACCTGGGGGATCCAAAATGGCAGGCTAGAGGGAGGTAGCATTCTGTGGTGCTCTGTGACCTGTGATTCAAGTAGTGGGAATACTGCCTCACTGGGAGCGATAGAGGACCACCCACACCTGCTCCTGCACAGGAATCATCGCCACCAGGCCCGTGCAGGGTTCCAGGCCTCAGTGTCAGAGCAGGATCCCTGACTACTCACCCACGCAGGGCTCCCAGGTGCCAGAGCAGGACTCCTGGCTGTCCACCTGAAGAAATCCCAGATGCCAGTCCTATGCAGGTTACCCAACCACTACCCATGCACAGGATCTCCAGCTGCCACTCCCGTGCGGACACTCATCTACCAATGAGGGGCTTCTCCAGTCACCTCCATCTTGGGACTCTGTAGCCACTGCCATGGTCCCCTATGCACAGTAGCCTGCCTGCACCTGGACACATCGCATAGGCTCTAAAGACACAACACTGCACATCACAGAGGTGCATCTCTGAATACATCGTCCAATGCCATCACTCAGTACCACCCAACCATAGCAGACTTGGGTCATCTTTGTCGCCATCTTAGCTGCGGCAACTCGAAGTTTGGAACACCAACTGAGCAGGTATCTAAAATCCCCAACTCCCCCCACTCCCCAGCAGCCACTAACCCTGCACAGTGACTGCCCAATACAAAACAGCTCTCCAAAACAGGTGTGTTGTCCCCACAGCATGACTCATAAGACCTCCAGAGAAAAATTTCCCTGAATAGGAAGTAGTAAGGGAGAGGCTGAGAGATATAGAGTTTAGAGACTGATTTAGAGACCAGGAACTGTGAGGTCTACAGGGAAGATAAGGAGATAAGACCAGGCTCCCAAATCACACAAGTGGGCTCCAAAGAAGATCCTAGGAGTGTAGTCTCCAAACAGGGACCAACAGGTGCCATACCTCATCTCCAGATGCCCTGAACCCAAGAAAAACCCTCCCACCCTGGTAATCTTCCACAATCCTGATGTTGGGCATGCCAGCAAACAATAGAAAACCCAACCTATTGGATGAGAAGGGGAGCAGGAAAGATAGTGATCTCCAACCCTAACAATTCTTGTTTCTTCATTTGAGGTTTTTTTTCCCCTCTCTCTATTTCCCCCACCCTCACATTCCCAAGATATGTAAAACCAAGTACTTTGCATGAATTAGGATACCAAGGCCTGGGATGTCTAAATAGTATATTACAGTTGTGTTGTATAGTCTCTTTTCTCCTATTTTTACTTTTTAAATTTTTTTCTTAACATTTATGTGTGTTTGTTATATGTACTCTACTGTCTTTCCACTTACTTGCCTATCCAAATAACTTCCTATCTCTTTTCTTCTCACTAATCATCTTCTTTAGATTCCTCTTTCACACTTCCTAAGATCAAATAACTCTATATCTTCACTTCGTACTCTCTCAACATCTTATTCTCCACCTAATGCCCAAGTTTTAGTCCACCATCAGAAACTGTAAACCTTTTTCCAAACATATTGTTTATATTGTAGGTAATAATTGAATTCAACATTTCTGTATATCGTCACAAAACTTTCAACATCTTACTAGAAACAATTTGATTTAATGTTGTATATTGTTTGCATTGGGATTTGTTAACATTGACTTTCCCTCAAAGGAGAGGTATTGGAACCCTGTAGTACACTATAACATAAAGTGTAAAAACAGTAACACATTGGATCCACAGTGCTAGAAGGGAAGACACACGAACACCATGAAAAAAGAAAAGCAGTGGAAGACAGGAAATAATTAAAATCAGTGCTGAAATCAAAGAAATTAAAAGAAAAGAATCAATTGAAAAAGTTTTCAAAACAAAAAGTTGATTCTTTGAAAAAAATGTATGAAATTGATAAACCCTTCACAATGCTAACTAATAGAAGCAGAGAGAAAACTCAAATGACTAACATACATGATGAAAAAGGAAATATTACAACAGGTACTACAGAAACACAGAAGATAATTAAAAAGTATTTTGAAATTTGCACTCCTATAAAATAGGAAATATCAAAGGTATTGACAAATTTCTAGAGTCATATGATTTGCCCAAACTGAATCATTATGATATACACAATTTAAACAGATTAATTTCAAGCAATTAAATATAAGACACTATCAGAAGCCTACCAACCAAGAAAAGCACAGTTTGCAATGAATAAACAGGCAAGTTGTCCAAGACCTTTAAAGAAAAACTAATACCAATATTCTTGAATTTATTTCAGGATATATAAAGGGAGGGAACACTTCCAAACTCATCCTATGAGAACAATGTCACCCTGATTCCAAAACTAGGCAAAGACAGATCAAAGAAAAAAAAAACTTCAGACCAATACCTCTAATGAACATAGATGCAAGAATTCTCAATAACATTATGGCAAAACAAATTTAAAAAAAAAAAACATACCAAAAAGACTGTGCACCACGACCAACTAGAATTCATCCCAGAGATGCAAGTTTGTTTCAACTAATGGAAATCAATAAATTAATTCATCACATCAATAGACATAAAGGTAAGAACCATATGATCATCTCAATAGATGCAGAAAAAGCATTCAGCAAAATACAGCACCACTTCATGTTCAAAACACTAGAAAAAACTAAGGATAACAGGAACATATATCAACGTTGTAATAGCTATCAATGCTAAGCCCCAGGCTAACATCATTCTAAATGGAGAAAAGTTGAAATTATTCTCTGTAAAAATGAGAATAAGACAGGATACCCATTTTTACTACTTCTATTTAACATAGCTCTTGAAACACTAGCCAGAGCAATTAGACAGACAAAATAAATTAAAGGAATACACATAAGTGAAAAAGGACTCAAATTAACACTATTTGCCAACAATATGATTTTATACCTATAAGACCTAAAAAGTTCCACCAGAAAACTTCTATAACTAGTAAATACGTTCAGCAAAGTAGCAGGATATAAAATCAACACCCATATTTCAAAGGTATTTCTGTATATCAGTGCCAAAACCTCTGAAAAGAAAACAAGAAAAACTATCCTATTTAAAATAGCCTCAAAAAAATACTTGGAGGCTGGGGTTGTGGCTCAGCAGTAGAGCGCTAGCCTAGCACATGTGAGGCCCTGGGTTCGATCTTCAGCACCACATAAAAATAAATAAAATAAAAAGACAGGTGTTGTGTCTGACTACAACTAAAAAATAAATATTTAAAAAAATACTTGGGAATTAACTTAAGGAAAGAAATGAAAACCTCTACAATAAAAATTATAGAATGCTAAAGAAAGAAATTGAAGAAGACCTTAAAAGATGAAAACATCTCCTTTATTTTAGATAGGCAAAATTAATATTGTCAAAATGACCATGCTACCAAAAGCACTATATAGATTTAATGCAATTCCAATCAAAATCCCAATGACATCCTCATACAAATAGAAAAAGCAGTCATGAAATCCATATGGAAAATATAAGAAACCCAGAATATCTAAAGCAATCCTTATCGAGAAGAGTGAAGCAAGTGACATCACTATTACCTGACCTTAATCTATACTACACAGCAATAGTAACAAAAACAGTATGTATCGGCACCAAAACAGACTGGTAGACTAAAGGTACAGAATAGAGGACACAGAGACTAACCCACATAATTACAGTTATCTTATGTTAGACAAAGGTGCCAAAAACATGCATTGAAAAAAAGGTACATTCTTTAACAAATGGTGCTGGGAAAATTGGAAATGCATATGCAACAAAATGAAATTAAACCCCTATCTCTTACATGTCAAAACTCAACTCAAAGTGAATCAAGGACCTAGGAATTATACCAAAGGCTCTGCACCTAATAGAAGGAAAAAGTAGGCCCTAATCTTTATCATATGGGCTTAGGCCCCACCTTCCTTAATAAGACTCCTATAACGCAAGAATTAAAATCAAGAATCAATAAATTGGATGGATTCAACCTAAAAAGCTTCTTCTCAGCAAAAGAAGCAATCAGCAAAGTTAATAGAGAGCCTACAGAATGAAAGCAAATTTTTACCAAATGCACATCAGATAGAACATTAATCTCTAGGATATATAAAGAACTCCAAAACCTTAACACACACACACACACACACAAAAAAAAAAAAAAAAAACACACACAAATAACTTAATCAATAAATGGTCCAAGGAACTGAACAAACACTTCTCAGAAGATGATATAAATCATTGGCATATATTCTCAGACTGTAAGGTTACTCTTTAACTAAATGTCATTTATTCAGTTCATTAGTATACACATACCTTTTTAATCAGTGGCTAGATCTAAATATATGAAAAATGTTCAACATCTCTAGCAATTAGAGAAATGAAAATCAAAACTACTTTAAGATCACATCTCACTCCAGTCAGAATGGCAGCTAGTAAGATTACAAACAACAATAAGTGTTGGCAAGGATGTGGGGGAAAAGGCATACTCTTACATTGCTGGTGGGACTGCAAATTGGTGCAGCCAATATGGAAAGCAATATGGAGATTCCTTGGAAAACTTGGAATGGAACCACCATTTGACCCAGGTATCCCACTCCTCGGTCTACACCCAAAGGTCTTAAAAACAGCATACTACAGGGACAAAGCCATATCGATGTTTACAATTCATAATAGATAATCTTGGAATCAGCCTAGATGCCCTTCAGTAGATGAAGGATAAAGAAAATGTGACATATATACACAATGAAATATTACTCAGCAATAAAAGAGAATAAAATCATGGCATTTGCAGATAAATGGATGGAGTTAAAGAATATAATGCTAAGTGAAGTAAGCCAATTCCAAGAAACCAAATGTCAAATGTTTTCTCTTATATGAGAAGACTGATTCATAATGGGTTGGGGGAATGCATGGGAGGAAGAGAAGAACTCTAGATAGGGTAAAGGGTAGGTAGGGAAATGAAGGGGGCATGGGGTTAGGAAAGGCAGTGCCATGGGATAGACCTCATCACTCTAAGTACATGTATGAATACACAAATGGTACGACTCTACATAGTGTACAACCAGGGATATGAAAAATTGTGCTCTATATATGTAATATGAATTAAAATGCATTCTGCTCTCATGTATAAAAATTAGAATAAATTTTTAAATATTATACATAAACAAAGAAGATAAAACAGCTTTATAAACATATGGGAATGTATTGTTTTGTGTTTCTCACCCTCTCCCATTGACATATTACCTGGTGCTCTGTGGAAATAAGCTTACCTTTCATTTATTTGTTTGGTTTTTGTTTTCTGGTGCCAGGGACAAAATTCAAAGCCTTCTGTGCACTAGGCAAGCTCTCTACCATTGGCATATATTCTCAGACTGTAAGGTTACTCTTTAGCTAAATGTCATTTATTCAGTTCATTAGTATACACATACCTTTTTAATCAGTGGCTAGATCTAAATATATGAAAAATGTTCAACATCTCTAGCAATTAGAGAAATGAAAATCAAAACTACTTTAAGATCACATCTCACTCCAATCAGAATGGCAGCTAGTAAGATTACAAACAACAATAAGTGTTGGCAAGGATGTGGGGGAAAAGGCATACTCTTACATTGCTGGTGGGACTGCAAATTGGTGCAGCCAATATGGAAAGCAATATGGAGATTCCTTGGAAAACTTGGAATGGAACCACCATTTGACCCAGGTATCCCACTCCTCAGTCTACACCCAAAGGTCTTAAAAACAGCATACTACAGGGACAAAGCCATATCGATGTTTACAATTCATAATAGATAATCTTGGAATCAGCCTAGATGCCCTTCAGTAGATGAAGGATAAAGAAAATGTGACATATATACACAATGAAATATTACTCAGCAATAAAAGAGAATAAAATCATGGCATTTGCAGATAAATGGATGGAGTTAAAGAATATAATGCTAAGTGAAGTAAGCCAATTCCAAGAAACCAAATGTCAAATGTTTTCTCTTATATGAGAAGGCTGATTCATAATGGGTTGGGGGAATGCATGAGAGGAAGAGAAGAACTCTAGATAGGGTAAAGGGTAGGTAGGGAAATGAAGGGGGCATGGGGTTAGGAAAGGCAGTGCAATGGGATAGACCTCATCACTCTAAGTACATGTATGAATACACAAATGGTACAACTCTACATTGTGTACAACCAGGGATATGAAAAATTGTGCTCTATATATGTAATATGAATTAAAATGCATTCTGCTCTCATGTATAAAAATTAGAATAAATTTTTTAAATATTATACATAAACAAAGAAGATAAAACAGCTTTAATCAGTGGCTAGATCTAAAACTACTGTAGAAGCCACTACAATTGTTGTGTATCCTTCTGAAAGCTCTGCCTGATGCCAATGCACTGAAAAGTTTAGAAAAAAAGTTAATTCTTAAGAAACATAGGTTTTAAGTAATTCAGTTATTATATTAGAGAAATATTATTGTCCTTTCTTCCTTTTATATCTAAGGAGTTTGCTTTTATCCTCTCTAAAGGGCATAGCTTTTTTCATTCTTCATTCTATCAATATTAACTGAGCAACAGAATATTTATACAATCATGATAGTCTTAAGACTGCACTGTCTTCAGATAACCACTTCAAGAAGCTTACAATCTAATTTAGAAGATATAATTTGCTCTTGAAAATACCTTTCAACAAAAAAAAAATCAAACAACTTATGTAGATATGACCTTCATTAAAATATTGGAACATAATTTCCCATCCCTGGAGTGTGTGCTACTTTCAGTGACTTGCTTTTAAAGGCATCAGCATGGAAAGAAAAAAAAATATATAAACTTAATAGTAGAGAAACCTGGTATATCATCATTAAAAGAGGGGGACAGTAGAATCAGTAGAATACCATGTTTCCTGAATGCCCCCTTTGTATTCCCCAAAACATCTCCATGTTAAGGAGACGATGTGGGGAAAGTCTGGGCTAGAAAGTCCAAACACATATTATCTTGAAAGACCCTGATTTTCTCTTACACACAGTGGGAACAGGGTAAGTTATAGCTATCTGTAGAAAACTTTCTTGCATTTATGCTGGGACTTTGCTCCTTGTGATTCTGACCAGACTCGCTAACTAAGGAAGGTGATGCTGATGATGTCACTGCTTCTGCAGCCTAAGAAATAAAACCCCTTTCTCAGTAGGGATTGGCACTCTTATGATTTAAATATGAGGTGTCCCTGCAAAACTCGTGTTTGAGAAGTTTAACCCAGTCAGTGAATTTATCCCATGAGAGAAATTCAGTGGTAATTGTAGGTGAGTAAGTATGTCTGGAGGAGATGGGTCCCTGAAAGGAGATGGGGTTTGTATTTTATCTTTGTTGAGTGGAGTAATCTCTTTGCTTCCTGGTATGATGCCTGAGCTGATTTCCTTGGCCATCTCTTCCATCATTGTCCTGCCTCACTTCAGGCTCAGAGCAATGGAGTCAGCGATCCTTGGAGTAAACCCCATATAAATTTTGCCTCCTCTAAATGTTCTTGTTGAATTTTTTTTTTTTTGTCATAGTGGCAAAAAAGGCTGACTAAGACAGGCATAGAAATGAGAACACTGTGGAAAGAATACATGCCACTTGTCCAGCAAACCACCACTGGATAAAACACTTTGAGGAACAGCTTGGCAAAGCACCATGAGGGATAGCCGTGCTATCTGTCAGCCTGTTACCACTGAACTATTCTGGGAGCAACCACTGATCTTTGGTAAGCTTTCCCCAATAAACCAGGTGTCTCCCATGCTGTCCCAGGGCACTTTCTTTGATTTTCTCACAACCTACCTCATTACTGGCACAACTGGACTGTGCCTGGCAAATCTAATCTCTGCTACATTATAAAGGGGAACAAAATCAGTGATAAATTATGCTGATGGCATGGAGCCTTGATTTCTATACTATCTTTGAAACATTCTAGACAAATGAAAGTATTCTAAAATTTTAAAAATGCTTATTAAAATATGACTTACAACATAAATTTTAATATTGGAATACATCAGAATAACAAAAAGGTCACATGTTTAATAAATATTTTTAAAAAGTTGTGGTGCACCTTAAAATATTATAATCAGCAGATATATTATTGACTATTTAGAATTCTTTCAAAATATTTGTAAATAAAATGTTGGTGTTATTTCACCTTGTCATAAAAATAATAGAGACATAAAAAGTAAATTTGCTTAAATGTATCATACAACACATACATTTATTTACAGATTTATGTTTGACAACATTAAAAGAATATAAGAATAAATAATATACACTGCCTCAACTATCAAGATCATGATAGATTTGTTTTAGGTGCCTTCAAAAAGGTATGGAATAAAACGTTTGTTTTAAACCTTGTAGTTCTATTTTTGCATGCTTTAGTATTTTAAAGATTCACCTTGAAATAAAGACTAAAATATAGATAGTTTTGATTGATGGCCCTCATCATGCTAAACCCCAGGTTATTAAGTGGGTCTGCAAAATTTAGAATACCTATAAATGACTTAAAACATTTCTTCAGAGACTCTAATATGTACAATAATATGTTAGCTTAAACTATGTTCTTCTGTCAAAGACTTGTTCTATTCAGAAATTGATTCCAGAAGTAGTCAGTGAGCATGTTTATCTCAATTAACACCTGTGTCTTTGATTATAACCAAAATAAAAGTTGGAAAATAGTTTTCATTTGCAAAATTTGTGATTTGTAAAGTAGCACATTGGAAACTTAATATGAGGTATCATTAGTGATGTGTTCCGTTTTAAAAATATGGATAGACAACAATGTTTAGATTTGTTTTTTGTCCTTCCATGAACCAGAGAAAATAAAGTAGTGATATCCACTAAAAAGATATTGAAAATATTTGTATTTAAAATTTTTAGTAGTCTGATAAAAGTAAAACAAAAATTCAGGGGCTGGGATGTAGCTCAGCAATAAAATACTTGCCTCACATGCCCAAAGTCAGGTTGATCCCCAAACCCCCAACTGACAGAAGAGATACTTCACATTTCCAGGCAGGAAGAATGACACCTGTAATCCCCCTCCTGAGAGGCTGAGGCAGGAGGATGGCAAGTTTGAGAACAGCCTAGCAATTTAGAGAGACACTCTAAAAAAAAAAAAAAAAAAAAAAAAAAAAAAAATCTAAACTGTAGTCAAGCACCCCAGGGATCAATCCTTAGTCAATCCTTAGTACCAAACAACAACAAAAGTGATTTAATTTTAACAGTACATTCTATTTTTTAACCATTAATTCAAAGTATTATTATTTTAATTAGTAAGCAATTAAAAATATAATGGTATATTTTATAGTCCTTTCCAAATTTGAAGTTTAATGAGTATTTGAAACTTATAGTATATATCCATTTGAAAGCTAAACTAAATTTTTGAAAAAGGTGCTGATTGAGATTATAATAAACTTTCAGATTTTCAAAAGTAATTTCACATAATCATATACTTCCAAACATAATCAAATGTTGCCCAAAAATGAATACACTATAAAATTTATTTAATAATTTGGTTTTATATAGACTAAACTATTGGGGAGAAAGACAACCAGCATCTTTTTGCCAGGTTCTTTCTGCCCAGGAGAGTCCAAGTCGTCCTAAAATTTACAATCTCAGATAAATAGTCAGTAACAAAACACAGACACTCGGAAATATATTTACAGAATGTCAATGTAAATTCTTGTATTCTCAATTCCTGCCTTCTCAGAAACTTTCTACCCTGTAACTTCAAATTTGGCGGTCTTGTGTTCAATGATATTGTTTATGAAAAATAAATCAGACAGTGACATTTTTCTTTGGTTATCAAATATTTGGAATCCATTTCTTTTAAGGAACTCTTGAATTGGATTAATAATGGCTAAAATTGTAAACCATGTCTCAAACAGAAAGCACTCAAAACAATACAAAATTCTAAAGTCATTGACTTCTATTTTTTTTCTTTCTTTTTTTTTTTTTTTTTGGTGGTGTTGGGGATAGAACTCAGGGCCTTATGCATGCAAGGCAACCACTCTACCACCTGAACACTATCCCAACCCTGTCTTCTATTTTTTTTAAAAGTTCTACAAACTGTTAATTATTTGTAGAACTTGCCTATATGTACTGAATGATTAACCATTGTATTCATGACTATACCCAAAGTGCTTCAAAAATCTGAATACAATATTTTCCAGTATCCTATGTTGGTATAAAGCAATAATGAAAATATTAACCTTTTATTTTAAAATTATAGTAAATTCAGATATTTTACTTAACCAATCTAGAGTCCCATCCATTATGATTCATTTTATTTTTCATGTTTATGTGAAATTATTTTTGAAAGTAGCAAAAATATTAAAACAAAAGGAAAAAAAATTATACCGTAATTAATTATTAAGGTATAAATTGACACTTTTCTGTAATATCAGAAAACTTTGGAGAGACAATCTCCTCAAACAATATTTTTTATATAGTATGAACCATGTAAAGCTATGGAAAGCTACTTGGTACTAGTTACTTCATATTTTTCACTATTGCCCTTTTGCTATCACTGGAAAGTGCTTCTCTTCTATTTCTTCATTTGCTGTGTACTCCTAGAACAGTTTCTAGAATTTAAATAGTGTTTTGTAAATGATTTTCACCAGTTTTGTTTTTTTCATTTTGATGTTTGTGGCGCACCTCATACTGTCATTTCAGAAGTTAAGTTTCCTTTTGCATTGTAAATTATATGGAAATTCAAGTGAACTAAAACAAGCCCTCAATAAGAAGAGGAAATGAAATAACATGAATTTCACATGGAGTAAATGACACTTTGGAGCTGAATGCACATCCATTAGTGCTCCTAACAAAGACATTTTTGAAAGTATTTTTACAATCACTCCTTATTTTTTGTGTGTGTGTCTTTAAACAAAGCATGTGGAGTTTCATGTTCCGTGATTTTATGCTAAATATAGTATTATAATTTTCAGCTATAATTTTATATAACAATGTAACATTAGGTCAGAAAGGTGTAATTTTTTGAAGCCATAATTTATACATTGAAATGTGCCTTAATAATTAAGAGTGCATAGCTAGATTCAAATGGGAATTCTAGATAAGCCATTGAATCAACCTGTGGCAATTAAAGGTTAGGTTTGTCATATTTCTGTTTGGTGTTGTATATTCTATCCTCACCAATCACATAACACAAAATCTGAGATACCTTTTTAAATTTATCAATAATTTCTAAATCCAAGTAAATGTTTTTATGTTAGTGAAATCAAATAGTCATAACCAAAATACTGTTCGAATATTTACAATGAGACTTATAAATCAAATCAGATTAATTGATTTAGGCTTAATCTTTTAAACTGGATGATTGGTTGCTTGGCTTCAGTATAAAATAATTGATATTAATTTATGGAATTCATTGTTAGGTTGAGAAACCTTACTTTAAAGTCTATGAGCTAGTTTGATATACCAAGATTTTATTTTTAGTAAAACATATTTTTTACTTTCTTTGTAAGTATATTGGAATCATCTTAAATCTGGATTCACTACTTTCTGCTGTACTTGTTATGTCTGGATTCCCTATTGTATACCAAATTATCAGATTGACTCTGACCACGCAATTACTTTTTGGAATCTAATATAAATGTACTAATTTTATATGAAAGCCGCTTTGTAGGTCTTTAGTGGAAAAGCCTTTCAGTTCTGACTCATATTTAGTTTGATATTTTAGTATCAAAAGACTACTATTACCCTCACTTCTCTTTAGAACAATAACTTTGACAATAAGTAGTAAAAACATTAATAATGAATTACAGAGAAATAAATTAGCACAAGACCCATGAAAATTGGATGGTGGAGGAATTAAAAAAATAAGTCATACTTAATCTTTGCAAAGCTAACTGAAAATCTTAAATTAGAAAATATTCTGTTCAATAATAGCAAATCATTACATTTCAGAAACCAAACTTTTTGAAATGCATTTGTTCATGTTCCCATTTATAATGTTATATTTTAAAATATTAAAAGATTGCCATTTTTCTGAAAATATATTAGAAACACGTTAGTTCTAAGAGCTTTTTTTCTAACAAACTATTTTTGACTATAAAGATTTTAAGGTTAAAATTCAGTCAACATATATTTGTTTATCCTATAAATTGCTTAGGGTCTGTAGGTTCCACTCTATAGTAGTAACTAATGGATAATGCATATTTAAGAATTGTTTAAGCCACAGTTTCTAATTCACAAACCACCTATCACAAATAGATGACTATAACTTTGCCTAAAGAGAATGTTCTCCAACCTCTTAATTTTGTTGATTAAGAGACAGGATCAGAAGGTGAACGTGGTGTATCCATGGCTGTACTGTGGGGAGACAGAGCTCTTTCTAGAACACAAAACTTTCTCATGCAGGCCTTTTTTTTCTTTTTTTCTTCTTTTTTTCTTTCTTTCTTTCTTTTTTTTTTTTTTTTTTTTTTCACCATTTTGCCTGCATCATAATCTGCTTTTGGAGGTAAAATAAGAACACGTAGGCAGAAATACTTTTGATATTTCTTGCCCAATTCAGTGTTTCAAAATTCTAACACCCTGCATGTTGAAGCAAATGAGTGTTCCTTTTACATTCATATTATTATAAAGCTCATCTGTACCGGCAAGTCCATGGCTATTGCTTCGCTCCATTATATTATCTCCAAACCATATATTAGGATTTGTTTTCCCTGGAAAATCTGAATTGTCTATTAAGAAAACTGGAATTCAATGAATAATTGTATAGTTCTCTGTTTCCTTTCTTTCTCCAGAAATGATTTTAACATGTTTTCATTTCTGTTTGGACAAATAAAAGATATTGGTATCTGCTTTTCTCAAATAGCTTTGTCCTGACTATCATAGGATCTTTGTTTCTACATAGAATTTCAAATGCAATTTCCATAGCATTTATACCAAAAAAATGAAAAGGATGATTCAAATCATAGCCTAAGTGAAATTTTAATGCAGTATAGTAGAAGCTAAAATAATAGCTATGATCACTTAAAAACCTGTGGGCATAAATTGAAAACATTGTTTTAAAAGTTCTATTGGTGGCAAATGTTTTTAGTCAGGCTTTTTTATTTATGTAAGACTCAAGTCATTGCTTAAAATGTATAAATTAATACCTTTTTACCTCTTTTTTCATATCCCTTATTCGTAGATATATTTTTGCAAATCTATTTTTTTCAGATTTGGGTGGTAATAAAGAAGTTACAAGTTACCTAGGTATTTATTTTTACTTATCTGATATAAATTTTATTTTAAAAAGACAAAATCATTTAAAAATTATACATACAAAATCACAAAGAGCATTTTAATCTGTGGTTATTTTTAGGGCAATGAGACCAATGGAGTACATACCTCCATCCTTTCAACATTTATGGGACACCTAAAATATAAAGTATTTTTGCCAAGTATGGTGGCACACACCTATAATCCCAGTGATTTGGGAGGCTGAGACAGGGACATCATGAGTTCAAAGCCAACCTTAACAATTTAGTAAGACCCTAAGTATCGGGACTGAGGATCTGGCTCAGTAATTAAACATCCCTGGGTTCGATCCCTGGTACCAAAAACACAAAACAAGTAAAGTACATTATGAGTGGACCGAGAGTACATGAAAATGAATTTAAAACTATTATTGTCTTGAATGAACTAATTATATATTAAGGGGAAAATAACATGCAAACAGTTTCTTCAACTTTACTATGACTTGTTTTGAAGAACACATAAGTAGCACATGAAAATTTGTGTTATCTGAATGCTCTCATTGTACAAGTTAATAGTAAGTACTGAGTACTTAATAAGTGCCAGGCTCTTACTCTTTCCTATATTAATTATCACAGTTTATTTCTGCAAAATAGTATGTAGTAGTAGTATTTTTATCCTTGAGTTACACTTGGGAGAATGAAGGCCAAAGAAATCAAACAGCTGTCTTGAATTTACAGAGTGTGGACTCTCTACCAATCCCCATGATTTCCATGTGACCTTTCAGGAACTGTTACAACCACTATTATCTTTTAATCTTACAAATTTAGAAAGTAGGCATTTCTAAATATAAATATCTGAATAAATAAACAGAGTATCAGTATCAGTGATGGATTAATATGTCTCAGCTACTATTTGGTTCAACTAGAACTCAATCCAGGTCCTTTGACCACAGTTGCTGCAACAATATTTGGGTATGAGCAATTGCACTCACCTTGGTTTATCATGACTCATCTGTTTTTTAATTACTTATCCGTCCTTGAAAAATACTGCAATTTTCCATAGAACCCTACACAATATCATAGATATTGGTGCAATGTAAAACATATTCTTTGTGTTTTAGGGGTAGAAGAGATTGATTGACCCTTCTACAACACTAGGAATTCTGGCAAAGTTGGTGATTAATTTTATAGCAAATGTCCTAGTTTTGTTAAGTGCTTACTTCTCAGATAAAATTATGGTAAAAGCATGAGTCCTCTTTTGTGAGAAACTTTCACACACACACAAAAAAAAGATTTGAGGACTGGCATACAGTTATTATAGGATCTGTCTGCTTCATTGGGTGATGTTTGTTTATTTTAGCCAAAATGTTAAAAATATTCTACCTGTAGAACTCTTTGTTCAAAATGAGTTTCAAGAGGACACTTACCAATCTATAAAAAATGATGAGAACAAAATTGCTTTGGTCAAGAGGTTTAAAGAGGTGTTAATTTTAGTGCTTTCAAATATTTTATTTTCAAATGTACATTGTACATCTTAAATTGATTGTTGATTGTTATTTTATCATTAAAATTATGAGTAATTTTTTGCTCTTATAGGACTGATGTTATGAATATCTATGTTGTTGCTTGATATACATCTATATTCAATTTGGTTTTCCTAAAATTTGGCAAAATATTAATTCAGATATCTAAGGCAGTTATGAGTATTTCTTACTAAATATTTGTAGTCATTCCTTCAAACCACTCAAATGATAATTCAGTAATTATCTACTTCTATATGTGAATAGATATATTACTTAAGCATAGGAAATCAATTCTAAACTCATATTTCTCTTCTGTCTTATATATTAATTCTTTGGCAAGGAAAAATAAGATAAATGCATGTATTAATATTTACCTATATGACAATCATTGATAAGCAAATTATATATCCTATATTTCTAATCTGATTTAATTTTAGTGCATATATTAGTTGTCTTATTATAAGTCTGATGAAGAGAAGATTTGTAGCACTCAAATTGTCAGAACCATAAAATTAGCAGTAGTAGAATTTGGGATTTAGACTATTCATGGGTTACTCTAGAAATTGCTTATTATTTATCCTATGAAGGACTTATTTAACTCTATGAAATATTAATTTCTTGAAACAGAATAAAACATAGGATTATTTAAATTAGATGAATTAACATATATTAATGTGCTGTATCAGTATTATTGAGTCAATTTAGTATGCTTTTTTATATTCTTCATTGTGTCCCATTGTGTCTTCTCTTTTTTACATTCACCTTTAAAAAATCTGTATGGCCAGTTTTTAAAATTAGTATATTTAAAAATATTTTACAAGTAATGTAAAAGCTAAGTGCATAGGTAATTAAAGATGTTCAGTTATCAGTATCCAAAATCATAAAATGTGCTAAGTGTGATTTATTTCCTGCATTAAAAATAACAATAATAATGACCACATATATGTATACAAATTTAAAAAGAACACTTATTTTATTTATTTTTCATTTTATCTTGTTGAATGACAAAGGAAATGTGAGAATGAACTATTTCCCAATGACAACTAAGTTTTGATACTACAAAGTAGCTTTATAAAACATATATTTTTGGACACATGAACTAAGTAGCAGAAAATCTATGAAGGCATTTAAGGTTAGGAAAAAAATATCTCATTTAGTAAAACATGCTTACTGGTACCTTTTTCTTTCACTGCATTTAATGTTAGTTTCTAATTTTAAAATCACCATTACAAATAAGTATACTGGAATATGATTCCATTTTACAAAACAGTGCTTTAGAGTTACTTTTGGAAGGATTTTCTCTTCTATTAGAAAATGCTAGGCATACTATTATATTATTCTATAGCAAGCTTTGCACTGTTGCAAAATTTAAGACAAATACCAGTGATCTTCCTCTTTTGTCAGAATTTATTTTGCTCAAGCAATTTCTGAAATTGCTTTTGTGGATTTATATTTCATTTTAATTGGAACAAAATGAACAGTGTCAGGTGAGATACTGATTGCTTTTTAAATATGCTGACAGGGAAATACATCTTATTAGGTAGATACTGGGTACTTTTTAAATAGACTTGTGTCTTGAATAAAGCCTTTAAAAATATTCACTAAATATTAAACATCTATCAAGAATTCATTAAATGCATATTTATAACACCTCATTTTAATTAAAATCTTTCTAAATTTACTTCAGAGAACCAAAACTTAATTCATTTCTTTCAATATTTTTGTTTGTGTTTGATTTTTATGTAATTGCAACAAGATAGAGCTGTTCTCATTCAATTAATCTACTCCTACAAAAGCATACTACTTTCACAGCAAACTAAGAATGAACTTCTGAAATTTGTATTTCTGGAACTCCATTAAAAGCAATTTATTCTGTATTTTAACATATAACTCAGTCACTTCAAATAATTTCTAAACATATTTCAATGAAACATATTCTGGCACAAAGCTATCATCCCTGCATATTAGCTAAAAACCTAAGACTAATATGGTAACTGTATTTAATCTTCAAGCTTCACTTTTGAGAAAAATTATCATATTTTATTCTATAAAGTAACTTCCTGATCTATTTCTGCTGAAGGCTCCTTTGAGGAGAATGGCCCTGAGGTGGAAACTTTATTCGGTTATGCCTTACACATCATTGTGTGATGTGTAGAAAAATATCATTATAACAGCTAATGCCAACACATACTTCAGATACCATGTTTTACATCTGATTTTATATAATTTAATGTTAAATATATGTAGAAGATGAAAGAAAACAAAAATAAATAGAAAGATATCTAATTTTCATGGATTAGAAATAATATGGTTAAAGGGGCCCTACTATCTGAAGCAATCTACAGATGCAATGAAATTCCTATCAATATTACGATAGTATTTATTAAAGAAATGGAAAAAAATCTTAAAATTCATATGGAGACACAAAATACTCTTAGTCCACTTTTCTACTATAACAAATACCTGTGACTTGGTAATCTAGAAAAACACCAATTTAATCCTTATAGTTCTGGAGGCTGGGAAATCAATAATCAAGATGTCAGCAGATTCAATGTCTGATGAAAGCTGCTCTCAGCTTCCAGGAAAGCATTTGTTGATGCATCCTCAAAGCACAAAAGAGTAAAGGGACAAGAGGGATGATAATTGTTTCTTCAAGGGGCAGAAGAGGAGTGAGAGCAAAAAAGAGGCCCCAGTTAGTTCCCAAGAAGTGTTTAATAAACATACTGGGGCTGGGTGTATAGCGCAGTTGGCAAAGTGCTTTCCTCACATGCACAAGGCCCTGGGTTCAATCCCCAGCACCTCAATCAATCAATCAATTAATCAATCAACCAATCAATGAACTAACCCCATTCCTCTTCCTCGTGGTAGAGAAGCCCTCCCGACTTAATACATTCTTAAGGATCTCACTTGTTAATAATAACACATTGGATCTTAGGTTCAAACCTGTGAATTCTTGAGAAGATATCCAGAGGCATCATATTTCCTGATGTTAAAATATACTACAAAGCAAGAATAATTAGTGTCATGGTGAATTGATTTTTAATAAATGTGTCAATACACAATGGGTAAAGTATAGTCTCTTCAATGAAATGGTACTGGAAAACTGAATACTCACCTGTGAGAGAATGAAATTGAATATCTGTAGTATTCCCCACACAAAATCAACATCAAGATAATTAAAGACTTAAAGGAAAATTTGAAACTAATAAATTCCTTGAATAAACTATAGAGAATAAGATTTTTTACATTGTTCCTGGAAATGATTCTTTGTATTGGACACAAAAACACAGGCAAATAAACAAAAATAGAAAAGCATGACAACACCAAACTAAAAAGATTCTTCACAGTAAACAATCAGCAAAATGAGAAGACAAATCATGGAAAGAATGAAAGTATTTACAAATGATAGATCTTATAATGGGTTAACATCCAAAATGTACAAGGACCTCCTACAACAACTCATAGCAAAGGGGAAAAAAGAAAGAAAGAAGGCCCTAAAAACCGAGAAACACACATGCAAAGAATCCCCAAATAAACTAATTAAAAAATGAACACATAACCTGAACAGATATTTCCCTAAAGAAGACATAAATTGATCCCAGGTGTAGGAAAGTGTGTTCTACCTTACTAATCATCAGGGAAGCAAATTAAAACCATGATGAGCTATCACCTGACACTTTTTAAGATGATTACAATTCTTGTCAACCTTATTTAAAAGATAATATACTTTGTCATCAACTCTGAAAATCTGCAATGTGGTCTCATCTATAGGTAATGTTTTCACCTGAGTTTTTGATTTATCAAGTCTTGCATTTCCAGGATTTTGTTTGATTCTTTTTCAGAATCATTCTTTATTAAAATGCTATTTCAGTTTCTGTATATTCTATCTTAATTCATTCTTTAGATCTTGTTTAATTTATAGAAAATATTAATTATCAACTTTCTAAATTCTTCTTCTGGCATTTCCTCCACTAGCGGTATCAATGAAGTCAGTTCTGTTGTGAGCTATTTGGGGTGGCTTGTTCTTGAGTTTTTATCTACTTAGCACTTCTACCCATCTGTTGGAATACTTATATTTTTCACTTCTATAGAAAGGAATTTTTTAGTAAACTTCACGATGTGTCCTAGTTGGGCAAATGTCTTGGTATCAATATTTTCACTCAATTTGAACTTTTTCTATCCATCTCTAACACAACATTGACAGGAGATACTATTTCCAACTGTTGAAAGCAGTAAAGAAATTACTCAAATTTTAAAGTGGATCAAGGATGTAGGTATTAGACCAAAAACCCTGCACCTACACTAAAATATAATATAGACCAAATATTTCAACATATTGGCTCAGGAACTGACTTCCTTAAGAATCCTAAAGGGCAAGAAGTAAAATCAATAATCAATAAATTTGATTGCATCAAAACAAAAAGTTTTTTTTTACATCAAAAGAAACAACTAAAAGAGTGAAAAGCCTACAGCATGAGAGAAAAATCTTTGTTATCTGAACCTCAGACAGAGCATTAATTTTCAGGATATATATAAAGAACTCAAAAAATTTAACACCAAAATTCTAATAACCAAATCAATACATGAGCAAAGAAACGGAACGTGTATTTCACAGAAGAAGGCATATGAATGGTCAATAAATACATGAAAAAAATATTCAACATCTCTAGCAATTAGAAAATGCATATTAAAATTATACTGAGGCCAGGCATAGTGGCACAATCCTATAATACCAGTGGCTTGTGAGGCTGAAGTAGGAGGATTGCAAGTTCAAAGCCAGCCTCAGCAAAAGAACAGAGATTTCCCTAAAGAAGACATAAATGGATCCGAGGTATAGGAAAATGTGTTCTACCTTACTAAGGCACTAAGGAACTCAGTGATACCCTGTCTCTATATAAAATAAAAAATAGGAATGGGGATGTGACTCAGTGGTTGAGTGAGTTCAATCCCCCCGCCAAAAAATAAGTGAAATAATCCAATCTCCAGCACCCTACAAAAATAAAAAAAATAAAAATCTCCACTGAGATTTCATCTCACTTCAGGCAGAATGTCAATTATCAAGAATACAAGTAAAAATAAATGTTGGCGAGGATGTAGGAAAAAGCACACACATACATTGCTGGTGGCACTGCAAATTGGTGAATTCATTATGAAAAACAGTATGGAGATTCCTCAGAAAACTTGGAATGGAACCACCATTTGCCTCAGTTTTCCCACTCCTTGCCATATACCCAAAGGATTTAAAATCAGCATACTATAGTGACACAGGTATATCAATGTTCATAACAGCTCAATTCACAAGAGCTAAACTATTAAAACAACCTAGGTGCCCTTCAACAGATGAATGAATAAAAAAATGTGGTCTTTATACACAATGGTGTATTGCTCAGCTATAAAGAAGAATGACTTCATGACATTTGCAAGTGAATGTCAGAATCTGGTGACTATCATGCTAAATGAAATAAGTCAGTTCCCAAAAGCCAAAGGTTGAATGTTATCTCAGATATGTGGAAGCTAATTCACAATAAGGGAGAGGGTGGAGAGGGGAAGAATAGTTCAGTGGTTGAGACAATGAGGAATAGAGGGGAAGGGGATAGGAAAAGAAAAACAAACAATGGAATGAATCTGACAATTTTCCTATGTGCATATATGAAAATATCACAATGATGTGTATCATTGTGTACATCTACATCATATACATCATGTGTACCACCATCATGTACATCTACAAGAATGGGGTCCTAACTAGAATAACAAATATTCTATGCTTGTGTAATTATATCTAAATCGATTCTAATGTCATATATATGTAAAAATAACCAATTAAAAAATGGAATTGCCATATGAATCAGTTATTATACTCCTGTATTTATTCAAAAGATCTAAAATCAGCATACTATAGAAAAACAAGTACATCAATATTTATAGCAGTGCAATTCACAATAATCAAGTTATGGAACCAGCCAAGGTGCCTGTTCAAAAATGAATGGTTTAAGAAAATGTACATATATACAATGGGTTTTACTCAGCCATAAAGAAGAATAAAATTATGGAAATTTCTAATAACAGATGGAAATGGAGAATATAATGATAAGTGAAATATTTCAGACTATGAAACTCAATAGTCAATTATTTTCCTCATATGAAGAAGCTAGAGAAATATGAGGGTAAAAATAAGGGGGCCAGGAAGGGGACGGAAAAACAGAGGAATTATGAAATAAAAATGCCAAATTATTCTATTATAAATATGATTATATCAGTGAATTTAACCTTCATGCATATCTATAAAGACCCAATTAAAAAGTAATAACTAATTACAAGAAAGAGCAGTAGAGGAAGAGCAACAGATGGAGGGAAATTAACAGAGAAAGAAAAAGTTCTGGAAAATATAGCAAACTATATTCCATGCATGCATAATTACATCAAAATGAAACTCACAATTGCATATAAACATAATGCATTAATAAAAATATTTTAAAGTAAATAAATAAAAATGGAGCCCACAGACAAAAAAAAAATGGTTGGTTCTGATTAAGAAAAAAAAAAAACCTGCTGGTGAAGAAGTAGAGAACACGAAACTTTACATATTTTTGATGGGTATATAAATTGGTAGAGTGACTATGGAAAATGGCATGGAAGTTACTCAAAATATTAGAAACAGAACAATCATACAATCTATCAAATCTACTTTCAGGGATAGTTACAAAAGAATTGTTCAGTGTTAATTGAAGCATTATTCACAATAGTCAAGATATGAAAGAATCCAAAGTCCTTCGAAAGATGAATGGATAAAAAAATGTAGCATATTTATGAAAACGAATACTATTCTTACTTAGAATCAGTGAGATCCCATCATTTGCAAAAATATAGATAAACCTAGAAGACATTATTATGCTAAGTGAATTAAGCCTGCTGTGGAAGGAAAGGAAAAATAATGCATGATTTCATTTCTATGAAATACTTAAAATAGTTAAACTCAGAACTAGAGAATAAAATGGTGGGTTCCAGGGGCTAAGGGAAGAGCAAATGGGAAATTTTGGCTCATTGGATACAAAGTTTCTGTTATGGCAGATGAATATATCCTAGAGCTGTTATACAACATAGTATCCACAGTTAATAATAAAGTATTGTACACTTTAAAATACAGTAAGAGGGTAGATATCATGTGAAGTGTTTTTAACACACATATATACAAATACATAGAACAGAAGGAAATTTGGGGAGGTGATAGATATATTAAGCACCTTTATTGTGAATATATGCATATGTCTAAACTACACATATATTCCATTTATTATTTTCTTATTTCTGTATAAATCATAGTTTAATAAATCAAAAATAAAGAGAGAAAGAAAAGAGGAATTGACATTAAAGGTGCTGAGGCTTGTCACCCCAGACACATTTGTCATGGTTCTCAGCAATAATATAATGGGTTATTCGGGAGAATTGGCAAAGAGGTAACTACCTCTAGTGATGGTGTGTTGGCTTATGTATTTCTATATCTTATTATTTGTATAGTTCTTATTTATTATTTCTATATCTATTCTTTCATCTTATCAGATAATTTTTGATGCCTAAAGTTCTCAGCTGTTCTGTACTTGTAGGCTTGTCTTCATTGAATCAGAACTTGTCTTCATTGAAACAAAGACTGTCTTCATTGAAGTTCTACTAGAAGGATTAAATTTCCATTTCCAAAAACTTAGAGGTTTAAAACATTATTTTGGTCTAATTATCCTTTTTATTTTTTAACCATATATGTATGTATGTATATATATATATATATATATATATATATATATATATATATATATTGTTAAAATATTTTTTAACAAAAATATTATATATTATATATTGGTAAAGTGGTATATATATACCACTTTACCAAGAAATTAATACTGGAATTATGTTATTCTGTAGGGAAAAGTGCCCACACAAATGCAGATGATCATATATAGATAATGAAATACTGATGGCCATGTCTGAGAACAAACTGTTTCATTAATCTATTATTATGCTAAAACCTCATTAAAAACTTGTTACTTCCAAATTCTCATGTATTGGAATTATGGTTTAAATGATACAGACCCTGTATTTACTTGATTTTATTTTGTTTTTGTAGTTCTGGGGATTAAACAAGGCAAGCATTCTAATACTGAGCTACATCCCTAGCTTGTTTGTTTGTTTGACACATAGTCTCCCTAAATTTCCCAGGCTGGCAATCCTCCTGCCTCAGCCTCCTAAGTAGCTGAGATTACAGGTGTTCCACCATACCTGTCTTATAGACCTATTTTATTTCTCATCATGTGCAATATTTATCTTCTTTAATTCATCAATTATCAAACAAACTTTATTATTTATCTTATTTTTCTGCATAAGCAGCTATCTCTTTATGGACAGTTTTTGTTGTTGTTGTTCTTGTTAATATGGACCATTGACTGCTTTAATGGCAACAGATACTGTTTCTTGGCCTAGTTATGTGGTTCCATAATGCTAATGCATGGCCAAATTTTATTTGAAGTTAATACAAGTGCCATTCATGAAGTAACTTAGGAAAGTTGCTGGGACAGATAACAAATGGATGCCAAGCAAATAGTTTCCCTTTGCATATACATTTACCAGGTTGAATCATCTTTCTTTTTCAGGTACCTGGTATCTTCAGGAATCTTTCTTTAAGTGAAGTACACCAGCCTCAGTAGTGACCTCATTGAAAATCCATTGAGAGACAATTTGAGGTGCATACGTTATTCACTAACCCCGAAACAAGACCTCATTTTCTGTAGATCGTGATTAAGATAAGTCTAATTATCTAGAAAGCATTTTACACTTTCTAATTGTGTTCACACCATTATTATTTTAGCCAAATGTGCTTGTTTGAAAATTGCACTGTTCTAAAACCTCTGTCTCATCTTGAGTAAAAGCATCTGCAAATTATGAAACATTTTAAATTGAATCATGCTTTATGAAAACAATACTGATAATATATTTAACAAATTATTAATCTACATAGCCCATGACACAGTCAATGGTACTTACCATTACTATGAGTCTAAGTTGAGTGCTTGAAAGATCTCCATTGCCAAGAGTGATTCTACTTATTCACAGTTGCCTCCACCTCCAGCATCATCATGCATTGTTAAGGAAGGAAAACTTTTCATTTGCCTCACCTATCCTCTTTCATCACTACATCTTCTTATATTAAACTTGGAATATACAGTACATATTGTTGCAAAATATTTGTCAGTGATATCTCTTTTTAGGACAATAATATATTGACTCTTTTCCTCCTCTCTGATTGCTTTCCAATAGGAGCTTACTTCTAACTCAATCAAGTCAGTTATTTACAAGAATTGTACATAAATATATTTTAAAAGCTGGTTATGAAGTACATTGGTGTTATTCTTTTTCATATGAAAATACCAGCTTTTTCCCATGAAAAGACTATTGTTTCTTTTTATGCCATTTCATCACCATCAGTATTAGAGAGGTGTATAAGATGGGTCATTCTCCATGTGGCAATCTGTTGTTCAAGTTGATCAGATATTCTTGAATAAGCCTAAATTTGAATCTAAGGCTTAGCAGCACCTTCTGAGGAGAGATTAGTGACTAGGTAAAAGAAGGAAATGCAGTAGCAGATTAGTACAGTATTTGGCACTAGGACTTGAGCAAATGTGGTTCATGGAATCACAATATACAATTTATATTTGCTATTTATTTTATTTAGAAGAATAAGAAAAAAGAAAATAGAACACAAAAAAATTAAGCTCAGTGTGAGGATGAAACCTCAATAAGAAATGAAAGACTTTTGAATTTTTAAAAATTTAAACTTGTTGTTAAGCTTTTAGATCTATCCAAGACTCATTAGGGAACATAAGTTGGAAGCAAATACCATTTTGAATTTAATGAATTTTATGGTGTCAAGCTTTGATACAAAGCATAAAGGGTTTCCATAAATCTAATAAGACTTACTCATTCCCTTAAACGTATTGATATGCTTTAAATGATTTAAATATTCCAAGTGCTTCTGAAAATTATTTATATAATTATAATTGTCATAGTAAGATGTGTATTTTGAACATGTTATTTTGAGATATTTCCTTTGTGTGACATACCTTAATAGGATGCCACAAGTGGCACTGAGATTGAACAAGTGATATGTAACTGAGCCTAAAAACCCTGAAATCCTCCTTTCACAGGCAGCAGCACCAGAAAGTTTTGAAGTTGTCACTAGACCATAAAATGAAAACATGAATACAACCTATGCCATGTTATGAGTATGGCGTTTGTCACTTAGACTACAAGAAAGAAAAAGAGAGGCTTCTCTGAGTCATTGAAAGAAAGCAATGATGATAATTCTAAAGACCAAACTGACATAAACAGTGATATGCAGAAAACATATAAAATTAAGAAGCTACAAAGATGCATGGAAATAAAAATACACAACACGCACATCAGAGAGAAAGAGAGAGGATAGCAACTTAGTTATTGGACCAAAAAGAACTAAGGAAGTTTTAGAACATGGTCATAGATTCTGTGACATTTCTCTTATCTTTAAGTAGGTCTATAACTGCTTATAGAAATTGGGACAAGTGAAAACTCTTCACCCAAGAGTTTGGTCAAGCAATGCAATAGGAACTCTTAATGTCATATAAGACTATGCAGCTTCTATTTGAATTTATACTCTCATTTTTGGACCTTGAGTTATCATATAAGAACTCAGACCATCATAGGGCTTCCTGTTGGGAAGCTAAGGCCATATAAGTGAGGTACATAGGTGCTTTGATCAATAATCTTAGACAAGTCCAATATTTGAATCACCTTAACTCAATGGCTAAATATGTAAGTGGAACTATATTAATTACTCCAGATTAGCTCATACCAACAGAAACTTACCCAGTGAACCTTGTTCAAATTCTTGACTCAGACCATCATGAGATAAAATAAAATACTTTTTATTTTTATACATTGTATTTTGAGGAAATTTATCATATTGTAACAGACAAACATAAAAGAGACAATGTGGAACTATAATAGTTGCCAACTTAAACCAAAAGGAAGAGGTAAAAACCAGCAAATAGGATTTCTCTTCACTCAAGCTTGTAGAACAGCAAAAAGCAGAAGAATGGATTGATGAAGTTCATTATTAAAATCAGCATTGTGGCATCTGCTTATGTACACATAATCTAAATATTAAATCAGCACCAGGTCTTCAAGTTTATATTTCAAGAAGACTACACAACATATCTTGAACCTCCAGGCACCTCTTCTAGAATGTGGAGTTGACAAAAAAAAAGAAGAAAAGTAAAAGAAAGAAAGAAAGAAAGAAAGAAAGAAGGAAGGAAGGAAGGAAGGAAGGAAGGAAGGAAGGAAGAAAAAGAAATTCTAATCTCTAAATCCTAGGGAGATATTACCAAAGGTATTTTCACTGAGTTGAATTTGATTGATCTGTATAACTTGTGATACAAGGATTCTAGAATATTTGTTAAAACCATGCACTAATTACCAATAGACCTAGAAACCTGAGCTATGAACTTGGCTACAAGTTCATTCAAGTTAAATGCTCTTCATAGTTACTTTTTTTCTCTGCATTGATTTGGGTTTTTTTTTAAGAGAGAGAGAGAGAGAGAGAGAGAGAGAGAGAGAGAGAGAGAGAGAGAGAGAATTTTAAAAATATTTATATTTTAGTTTTTGGCGTACACAACATCTTTATTTGTACGTGGTGCTGAGGATCGAACCCAGGGCCACGCGCATGCCAGGCAAGAGCACTACCACTTGAGCCACATCCCCACCCCTCATAGTTACTTTTTAAGAACACATACTGATTAAGAATTCAGGATTATATAATGCTATTAAATATACAAACCATGAAAGTGATAATTTTACATAAACTATAAAGGAAACTGAGTATCTTTGTTAGGAAAAATCTGTATGTCACATTGCAAAAAGTCTTTCAAATGACCCTGAATTAAATAATAAAAATAGTTTGTAAAAATTTTTGTCTAGTAGTGCCCATTGTTCAGTCTCTACCCCAACATTTTCACAAAAAATAATTAAAAACATATCTTACTGATGTAAGGATAAGCATAAATATAAGATACTGGTTTAGTCGAATTTTTGCTGCTGTGAGCAAAAGACCTGACAAGAAAAATTGGATGATAAAAGTTTATTTGAGGGCTCCTGCATTCAAAGGTTTCAATCCATGAATAGCTGATTGTATTCTTTGGCACCCACGGTGAGGCAGAGCATCATGGAAGAAAAGTGTGTCACAGAAAGATGCTCAAAACATGCCACCAGGAAGCATGGAGAGACTGTTTTCACCATAGACAAACATATACTCCGAAGTATATATGACACACTTCTTCTAACCACACCCTACCTGCATACAGCTACAGCCAGTTAATCCTTATCAGTGGATTAATTCACTGATTAGATTAAGGTTCTCACAACCCAATCATTCCACCTCTAAACCTTCTTGCATTGTCTCACACATGAATTTTTGGGGACACTTTATATACAAATGATAACAGACACCTAGGAGAAAACACAGGGTTAAAGCTCCATGATTTGGGCTTTGGCAATAATATTTTTTGGAGACAACACTAAAACACAAACAATAAAACCAAAAATACACAAGCAGGACCTCATTAAATTACAAAATTTCTGAAAAACAAAGGAAATAATCAAATAAATTAAAAGTCAACCCATTGAATGGGAGAAATATTTATAAACAAGGATCAAATATCTAAAATATATAAGAAACTTAGACAACTCAATAACAGAAAAGCAGTCAGACTAAAATATTAGCTAAGTACTTGAATAAACTTCATTCTAAAGGCATTCAAATTTCCTACAGGTGTATGAAAAAAATATTCACCATGACTAATCATCAAGGAAAGGAAAATTTAAATCACAGTGAAATATCATTTTACATCTGTTAGGTTTAGTGTTATCAAGTAATCAAAAATAACAGGTATTGGAAAAGATATGAAGACACAGAAACCCTCATACGTTGTTATTGGGAATATAACTTAATAGTGCCATTATGGAAAACAGCAGGCAAGTTCTTTAAAAAATTTTAAAAAGAATGTATAATCCTTCAATTCCTTTTCTGGGTCTGTATCCAAAGGATGTACAATAACTACTTCAAAGAGAAATCTTACATTCATAGTCACTGCAGCACTCTTCACAATGATCAAGAATGGGAATTCCCAGAAGTGGTTGGCCAACAGATGAATGAATAAAGCAAATAATGTATATATATTTAGAACATAATATAATTGGCCTTACAGAAAGGAATTCATCCATTTAAAACAAAATGGATGAATATAAAGGACATTATGATAAGTGAAATAATAACAGACACAGAAAGACAAATACTGCAGGATCTCACTTTTATATGATTAAGTGAAATATATAAAAAATTCAAACTTAAGGGTACAAAAGTGGTTACCATGGGTTGAGGAGTTAAGGAAATGGAAAGTTGTCCGTCAAAAGATAAACTGTCAGTTGTAGGATGAGTAAGCTCTGGAGACCTAATTTACTGCATGATGACTATTCCAAGAACAGTGTATTGTGTGCTTAAAATTTGCTGAGAGTGGATCTTAAGTATTCTCACCAAAAGAAAAAAGTAAGTGTGTGAGGTGATAGATACTATGTGAATATAATGATTATTTCACAAACATATCTAGCATCTCAAAATACCACAATGTGCACCTTGAATAAATGCATTTTTATTTGTCAATTATACCTCAACAAAACTAAAAGTAATCCCTCTCTTATTGAAAATACTCTTACTTTTATTTGTTTTCTTCCCTACCTTATTTTTTACCTCCTTGGTTAAAAAGTTAACAGAAGTAACTTTCTTTGTACCATATCTAAAGTTAACTATTACTAAAGATGATTCAAATGGAAAGAGATAAAAATAAAGAAAAAAGGAAAACAAATATTTCATGTCATAATATATGTAAATGACTTGCAATCATAAGAATACATATAATAATAAAAGTAGTTAATAATACTATGGGAAAAGAAAGGATACCCCAAAGTTCTTAGTGCATGTCTATATCAAAACTTTGCAACATGAAATCAGTTGTAAAATGAGTGCTCTGTGGGGAACAAGAAACTTAAAGATACTCTAGGATAGACTGAGAGAAATCAGTCACTGCTCACCGGCATTGTAGAAGTCTTGATTGGTAACTTCAGGTTAAGCAAGAGGAGTGAAAAGAATATTGGGGAGCAAAACTTTGCTAAGATCAGTGGAAGTTTTTTTCAGTCCCTGAGTATCTCACAGTAGATAATATTCTTAGGTGCTTACTTTAGCTAGGTACAGTTCCAAAAGTTTTACATGTATTATCCTCCCTTTCAATTCTGTGTACCCCCCACAACACACACACCAAAAAACAAAAACAACAACAACAACAACAAAAAAAACTATGAGATGCCTATCTCATAGGGAAGAATTTAACTTTTCCCAAAGAGAAGTCTGACCTTTGCTTTTAGCTCTCAGGAGGAATCTCTAGGTCCTAACATCCTGTGTGACAAGAATATCTGTGTTTACCTGGGAGATTTAAGTCTGATAAGAATGTCTAGCAATATGATTTATGGGGATCATTTGAGTCACATGGAATCAGGTTGATCTCTGGAGAGGCTGAAGATTGAGGTCAGCCACATGAGCAGTTAACAGTGGAGTCCCAATGAAGACTGGACACAATGTTTGGGTAAACTTCTCTGTTGGCAATATTTCACATATTTTGTCACATATTATTGATGGCAGGAATTAACACACTCTATGACCCCCATGGGGGGAAGGCTATAATTGGAAAATCTGTGTGTTGGGAAATTTCCTTGACACTTTCCTATATAGCTGTTTGTTTAGGATCCTAATTTATATCATTTCACTATAGTAAACCATAATCATAAAAACAAAAAAAAAGGGGCTAGTTCTCTGAATCTCTCTAGTAGATTATTAAACCTGGGTGTAGTTATAAGAGTCCCTATTAACTTTGAAGTTAGTGTCAGAAGGGAGAACAATTTTGTGGGCTTTTCCTTGATTTCATATATATGACTGCTGTACATAAATGAAAACCTGAAAGCCCAAAGAACTTTTTTCAAGCTTTACATGCACTGGAACAATAAACAAATATTATCAGCAACTATTTTGCAGATGAGAAAAATAAAACTTAAGGGAGTTAGGGAGCTTGCTGAAATTCACACTACTTGCAAATGGCGTAATAATCAGCAGTGCTAGTCAGCTTTTCATTGCTGAGATAAAATACCTTACATAAGAAATTAAAAAACTTACAGATTTATTTTGGCTCACAGCTTCAGAGATTTCAGGTCATGGTCACCTGGCTCCTTTGCTTCTGAGCCATCAGTAAAGAAAAACATCCTGGCAAGGAACATGTGGTGGGGCAAAGAGGATCACCTCATGACAGATGAAGGGAATTAAGAGAGAGGGGAAGGGTCTGGAGTCCCCAGTATAACCTCCAAGGTCATGTCCCCAATGACATGCTTATGCCTATGAGGCACAATTCTAGTGATTTCCACCACCTCCTAGTTGTGCCACCAGGTAGGGGTCAAGCCCTGAACACATGAGCCTTTGGAGGATACTCTAGATATAAGCCATAAACAGCAGCCTACTGTTAATTCATTCTAGAGGCCATTGTCATTCCACTATATAATATCGCCTAGTCCAGAATACACAGGGACTCTAGATTAAACCTGTGTAAATTTTAACACAATGGAAAAATGTACACCTAGATTTTCATATAATGTGAGCATAAAATACAAACGTCATACTCCCTTAACTTGTCAAAGACTCTTCTAGTTATTTCTACCAAAAAATAGAACCAATATGTTAAAAGAAAGAAACTTAAGAAAGGTGATTTAGATTTATTAATCATACTTGGATGAAATTCATGTTTTTTTATTAATTAATTTATTTCTTTTAATTAGGTGTATATGACAGCAGAATGCATTTTAATTGACTGTACACAATTGCAGCACAACTTTTCATTTCTGGGTTGTGCAAGATGTAGCTTTGCTCCATATGTGTAGTCATACATATGCCTAGGGTAATGATGTGCATCTCATTCCACCTTCTTTTTTTCCCTCATGTACCCTTCTTTTCCCTCCCTCCCCTCTCTTTGCCCAATCAAAGTTCCTCCATTCTCCCCATGCCCCGCAGCTATTATGGATCAGCATTCACTTATCAGAGAAAACATTCAGCTTCTGGTTTCGGGGGATTGGCTTACTTCACTTAGCCTTATATACTCCAACTCCATTTATGTGCAAATGCCATAATTTTATTCTATTTTAATGAGGAGTAATATTCTATTGTGTATATATACCACGGTTTCTTTATACATTCATCTATTAAAGGGCATCTAAGTTGCTCCCACAGTTTACTTATTGTGAATTAAGCTGCTATTAACATTGATGTGTTTGTGTTACTATAGTATGCTGAGTTTTCATTCCACTGGGTACAGACCAAGGAGTGGGATAGCTGGGTGAAATGGTGGTTCCATCAATTTTTGAAGCTGAATTTTGAAACACTGCTCAATAAAATATAGTATATGTCTAGAAAATGGCATATAAGGATTTAAATATGGAGAAATAGTTCCAGGCTTTCTTAGGAATCTCCGTACTGCTTTCCAGATTGTTTGCACCAATTTACAGTCCCATCAGTAATGTATGAGTGTGCCTTTCCCCCCACATCCTCGCCAACACTTATTGTTGTTTGTATTCTTGATAACTGTCATTCTGACTGGCATGAGATGAAATCTTAGACTATATTTAATATGCATTCCTCTAATAACTAGAGATGTTGAACATTTTTTTTATATTTGCTGATGGAATGTATATCTTCTTCTGAGAAGTGTCTGTTCAGCTCCTTAGCTCACTTATTGATTGGGTTTTGGGGTTGTTTTTTATTTATTTATTTATTTATTTATTTTTGTATTAAGTTTTTTGAGTTCTTTATATATCCTGGAGATTAGTGCTCTATCTGATGTGCAACTTGCAAAAGTTTGCTCCCAAAATGTAGGCTCTCTGTTCACCTCATTGTTTCTTTTGCTGAGAAAAAGCTTTTTAGTTTGAGTCCATCCCATTTATTAATTCTTAATTTTATTTCTTGCACTTGAGGAGTCTTGTTAAAGAAGCCAGGCCCTAATCTGACAGTGTTGAAGATTTGAGCCTATTTTTTCCCTATTACGTGCAGGGTCTCTGGTATAATTCCTAGGTCCTTGATCCACTTTGAGTTGAGTTCTGTGCATGGTGAGAAATAGGGGTTAGTTTCATTTTGCTGCATATGGATTTCCAGTTTTCTGAGCACCATTTGTTGAAGAGGCTATCTTTTCTCCAGTGTATGTTTTTGGTGCCTTTGTCTAGTATAAGATAACTATTCATGTGGGTTTGTTTCTATATTTTCTGTTCTGTACCAATGGTCTACAATTTATTTTGGTGCCAACACCATGCCACTTTTGTTACTATAGCTTTGTAGTACAGTTTAAGGTTTGGTATTGTGATGCCTCCTGTTTCACTCTCCTTGCTAAGGATTGCTTTGGCTATTCTGTCTCTTATTTTTCCAGTGAATTTCAGAATTGCTTTTCCTATTTATATAAGGAATGGCAATGGAATTTTAATTGGAATCACATTGAATCTGTATAGCAATTTACATAGTATGGCCATTTTGACAATACAATATTAATCTTGGAAATTCATCTTAATATACAATTCAATTTTCCATTTTATAAAGTTAGTGATTAATTTCAAGAAAATTGCATGCAGGAGGAGCTCAGCAGGTATTATTTCTATCAATTTTTGAAGCTTAATTTTGAATCACTATTGTATAAAACATAGTACATGTCTAAAAAATGGCATATAAGGATTTAAATATGAAGAAATTATTCTAGTATTTTGGTAGGTTACTAAAGAAAATGAGGAAAAGTTTGTAAATAGCAAATAATTTAAATATGGACTTTCTTTTAGCTACAATCCCTCTAATTTATACAAGACAAAACATTGTTTTTGACAATGAAGCTAAAGGAGGTTTTATTGAGTATAGTGCCATATTAGCTGCCAAAAAAAACTGTTTGCTTTAATATGTTATTTAGCAATAAAGGCTGTTAATATTGAAGAATAATCTGATGAAATTTGAAAAGGAGAGAGGAGGAACACTCTAAATTTAGAGTGGAATTATAATATCAGAATTTAAAAGATTAAAAACTGGGATTTATTGAGCACATGTCTTCCTCTAATATTCTTAACATAGTCTCAATTATATATATAATGGATAATATACAAATATGTAGATATTAAACACTTTTAATATATAGGATAATATACAAATATATATGGATAATATACAAATATGTAGATATTAAACACTACACATTGCATGTACCCTGAGATGAGCAAGAAGCTACACTTATTTTCAAAAAGCTTAATGTTGAGGAAGATTTATTAGGGAACAAAATTGAGCAGAATCATGGGAAAAATTCTGAACTACAACTAAATAACATGAGTCTAGAATCATATGTGTAGAAGAAAATAATTGCATGATTTATGCTTTTCTGTTATTCAGAAATCCCTCTCTATTATGCAGAGCCTTTCAATTTATCTTTAACTTTCATTTAATTGACAGATGAGAACAATATAATAGATATATTAATTTATAAACTGGTCTAGGATAATGATCATTGATGCAATCACTTGTCCCAAGCTGCTACGTAAAATCCATTCTTATAACACATAGGGAGATGTTCCCAACATCAGACACTTCCCAAAATAAATTAAAGTATTTCCAAACATGGCAGGCAACATCAACCATCTCTAACCAACATTGTCTTTTACATAGAATATATATATGTGATGTCATGGTTCTGGAATAAGGTTGAATCCTGGAATAAATTGCAAAGATTTACTAAATTCTGTCAAATGCACTCTTTAGAGAAAGCAAATTTGTTATTGTTTCTCACTGAAATGTCTTTTGGTGTCCTAAATGTAATTTCCAACTAAATATCCATTTGCTTATTTAGCACATATTTATTGAACATGTTTAATATGTACATTAAACATTCAAAAATAATAGTATCCCATTCATTCAATCTCGGACCTTCTTTAAGGTTATTTGGGCATGCAGCCAGCTTTGGTGTGAGTTGTTGCCAAACAACTTGAAACTGGGACTTTCCCTTGGAATTCTTCAGGTCGGAAAATACTTTCCATGGGTCCTTGGAATCCCTTAACTCGTGACTCAGCATTGTGGTCCTGTGAGCACTGTGGAATCAGGCTGGAAAGTCTCCTGTGAAAATTTTCCCTTGTTTGGCTCCATACCTTTCCTGTGTTATTTCCTTTATCCCTTACCAGTCTCCACTTAGATAAATTCTTACTAAACCCCTTGTAATAAAATAATCTTCGTATAAAACCCAACCCATGAAAGGTGATAAAAGCTGGATGTTGTAAACACTATACAAGCAACACTGAACAAAACATATTATTATGTTTTAACCTCTGTTTTAATGAGAATTATGCAAAACAACCAGATAAGTAGATTAATATATATCACAGCATGAAATATGATGTGGAATAAAATTTTTAAAAAGGCACCAATTGAGGACAATGGAGTAGAAGAGGTAGTTGAGATAAAAGTATCAGGAACATCCTTGGGAAGAGGAAGTATAAACAAATGTGAATGAAATGAAGAAACAAATGAAATAGATTTCTTGTAAAAGAATATGCCAGGTAGAAAGAGCTAACAAAGCATCAAGTATTGCTAGACTAAGTGAGACAGGATTAATGTGATTAAGAACAAACAAACAGGCTGGGTGCAGTGGTGCACACCTGTAATCCCAGTGGCTCTAGAAGCTGAGGCAGGAGGATTGCAAATTCAAAACCAGCCTTAGCAAAAGCGAGTCTTGCTAAGCAACTCAGTGAGACCCTGTCTTTAAATAAAATACAAAATAGGGCTGGGGATGTGGTTCAGTGGTCAAGTGCCTCTGAGTTTAATACCTAAAACCCCAAACAAACAATCCAGGTTTGTAGAAGTAGTCTGAGGCAAAGTTATGTAAACATGTATGGTAATAATTTAATTCTCATGCACAAAATAATGTGGTATAAAACAACAGGAATGTTTTTCATTGTGTATTTGGAATTTTATGCCAAGAATATGTGGAAGAAGAGAGGAAACAGACTCTTGCTCGAGGTCTGTGCAGGCAACAGAAGCTGGGTTCCCCTATGTGGAGTGGGCTGGCTGAGAAATATGGCAAAATATCATACAACACAAAAAAAGGTTTTAAAGAGCAAGGACAGGAAGGCTGTTGGACCTTAAGGATGCAGCTTCCACACTGGAAAGAAAGCATGAGACAATGTTTGCTTTATTTATATGGGGGAACTTCAAAGGCTTTCTACAAAATGTTCTTAGCCAATTAAGGTAGGAGGTAGGCTGTCCAGTTCCCAAAGGGTCATGACCAACTCTGAAGCTACAAGATCAGTCTTCTAAGCCCAGCGAAGACAGAGGTCATGTGCCTTGTGCAATCCATTGAGAGGAGTCACAAAATAGCTTAGAATGCCAAATCAAAATCTCCTTGGCTCCTAGGCCAAGTGAAGATGGGATGGCTCCCCACAACAGACTATTTTTTGAGGAAATCAAGTAATCTGAGTTAGAGAAGATGATGTGTCAGACTACTATATTAGAAAAAGTAATAGAAAGAAGCAGTTAAAATCAAGATATATTTTGAAATTATATATAACAGAATGATTGAGGGTTTAGATATAGCAAGAAAGAAAAAGGGAAGAATACATAGTAGCATTTTGTCTTAAGAAAATGGGTAAATATGGTGATTTTCTGGTGTAGTGATGCAGTAGTAGGGTTTGGAAGGAACAGAAATTAAAGGGATTCTCTTTGGCAGGGGTGTTTTGTAATCTTGGGTGGAGTAAATAAAATTTGATATGTTTGTTATACAACCAAACTAGTATGTCAGTTGGTTATACTAGGTATAAGAAATAATTTGGGAATGCATTTAATTTGGAAGCTACTGATTTATTGAAGTGCTTTTCATTTTCCTGGTATAACCCATGAAACCCAGAATTATATTGTGCAACAATTTAACAGTTATAGCTACCATTTATGTATACATTGGTCTGTTTCTAACAATCCTCAGATGAGGCTCTTTGATCCTTAGGTCTTAGTACATTGAATCACATACTTTTTCTGTTCTCTATATAGTCGGATACCTGGTCCTTGAGAATTTTTGACTCTGAGATTTTTCTTTTCGAATGCTTTTCTTTCCCCTCTACTTCTTTTTCTCTTATTTCTTTTTAAAACAATATCCATTTTTGAAAACTGTTATAGTTCCTGCTCAAAACCAACTCAGGAAAAAATTTTTCATAAAAATTAAAAAAGATCATGCTTTCAAAATCAATGGTTGTAGTCACTAGCTTTTCTTTTCCTAAAAGAAAGGGAAGGCAATTTCACCAAATGTCTAAGCTACACATCATCAAACCTCTGACTTTAGAAGAAAACAGAACCTTTTTGGAAGAAATTTAGGTTAAAAATAAGGATTAAAATCCCTGATAAACTCAGAAAATTGAATTTTCAATAATAAAATATTATAATTCATATTTAAATATTTTTGAAATTGAATATAATTTTTGAAATTATTTTTTAGAAAAATTCTCTAGGCATATATTAGAAAATTCGGGATGAAATTGAATATTAAAAAGGTCTTAATTGACAAATGGATAATAAGTAGATAAGCTATTTGAATACACAGAATAGTTCAAACATTTTTTAAAGAAACCAATAATTCTCCATCTTAAAAATGTTGATATTTCATGGAGTATTGACTTAGGATATGAATAAAAGATTTTGAATCTTTCCTTGTTCTGAAATAGCTTGAAATATATTTGAATTTATATAGTACTAGTGAAACCATTGTTGAATAATGTACATTTATTTTAAGTACATTTGTTGCAAATATATTTATTTCAAAAGATATTTTCCAATAGGAAATTACCCATAATAACATACAATAAAAATAAGATTTTAGATACATACATTGTGTTCAAAACTTTAAAGATACTGAATAATTAACTACAGAGAAAATATGTCAGAGAGAGAGCAAGATTTGCCACCATTCTTGAGATGAAAGCCTTGTTTTTTAACAAAGCTCAAATTTAAAATAAAATTTCCCTTAACATAAAACTGCTTGAAATAAATGAATTGCAATAGCATTCAATAAAATTATATTTGTTGACTGTCTCCTATAAATGCAATACTAGTAAATATATTATAAAATGTTTAAAATGTGAATAAAATTATATTTGCCCCAAGAAACATGTAGTGGCTATTATATCAAGGAGAACGTAACACTGTGAAAAGAATAATGGTAAATTATATTCTGGAAATGAGTAAGTAGTACACATTAGCAAAATAAAACTCTGAGATATTATAGAAATTTCTTGAAGTTGATAAAGGGCATCAATGAAATATTTAGAATGACATCATAAATAATGGTGAAGATTGATCACTTTCACTCTGTAATTGGTATAATACATAATTGAGGGTAAGGAAATAATTTTATTTATGCAAGAAAAATGCTTAGGAACAAATTTTACCAGAATGAATGAAAAACTTGTAAATGTAAATTTGCAAGACATTACTGAGATAAATTAAAAGGATTAAATCTAATGTTGAAATCAAAGACTCATAAATTGAAAGAATTACTACTGTTATTTTGAAATATCTCACTAACATATTTAATACAATCTCACCATTCATTTTTTTTTTGTTTAAGAAATTGAGAAGCTGACTCTAAAATCTATTTGAGAACTCAAGAATCTAAGATGTTCAAAAATCTTTTGAAGGAACAAAATCACAAAATTTATACCATATGATTTTAAAGCATATTATAAAACTTTAGTATTTTAAGACATTCTATATAAAAGTATAATACAGCAAAATAATATTTAAAAACAAACCATGTTACATATGGTTAATTCAATTCTTAAAAGTGTCAAAGAAGCTCAATATCATAAACAATATATATTGTATATTACTATGAAAACTGGATATTCATATGCAGAAATACAATAATCTACACTTATTTCCCATCGTAACCTATACTTAATTCAAAATGTATCATTGACCTAAATGTAATATCTAAAACTATAACATTTCTGAAGGGAAACATTGGAAAAATCTTTGTAATCTTCGATTAGATAATATTTTTTTTTAGATATGACATCAAGAACATAATGCATAGAAGAATAAACTGGCAAATTCATACTTCTTCAAAATAAAATGAATGCGCTTTAAAAATGTCTTTAAGGAACAGTATTCCAGGGAATATGGAAGAGTGGTGTTATTATTTGGATATGAGATGTCTCCCCAAATTTCCTGGTTCAATGCAATAATAATCAGAGGTAAAATGTTTAGATTATGAGAACTGTAACCTAATCAGATAATGCTAGTTTGAATGGGCTGACTGGGTGGTAACTGTAGATATACCCTTGTGGCTTGAGGAAATAAGAGATCCCTGGGGACTATGCCCAGAAGGGGTTCATCTTTTCTATGGCTCTTTATGTTTTTCCCTCTTCTTCTCTGCCACCAGGTCTTGAGTAGTACCCCTCTTCCATGTCCTCTGCCATAATGTAGTGCCTCAACTTAGACCCAGAGAAATGGACCTGGACAAACCTCTGGAATCATGGCCCCAAATAAGCTTTTTCTACTTTCAATTGTTTTTATGTTTATTTTGGTCAGAACAACGAAAACCTGACTAACACTGTAGGGCAAGTGAAAAATCCGCCCCCCTATCTACACAATGACTGCACTGACAAAAATTTGTCCTACAAAATTAATGTTGGAACTTGGTAGTCAATAAAAGGCTTGAATCTTTGAAAAGAAGTCCACAAATTGCAGTTAATTTCATTCAATTTCACCTTTTAGCAGACTAGCAGCAAGAGTTTCTAGAGAAATCTGCATAAAGTTTGCAGGAGCCAGAGTCCAAAAACAATACTTTCCTTCAAGTGTCAGGATGTGGGAACTGACTATTGCTTCTGATCACAGGGTATAGGCTGAGAAGAAGGCATCTATTTATGTTGCAACTCCCTGCATTGTTGCAACCCTCTCCATATAACAGAGGTGACTTCCAATGCTACTGCCCTTACACTCTTCATTTTTCTCTTTTCCTGTTTTTGGAACTAGACATTAAAAAGATTACAATAATCAAACTAAATTGTATATAGGGAAACACAAAGAAACCACACATGCACAAGAAAAAGCATAGTCTCAGAAGACTCCTGAGAAGAGGTTTAGTTTATAACACAGACTAAAGTATTTAATTTTTGATTTGTGATTCAGTTTACATAATATATACAAAATAATTTTCCAATATTAACAGCTGAAAGTAATGGGAAAAAATTTAAGATGTTCATTGTAGTTCCCATAACAATAATAAACAAATAGCTATAGAAAACACACATAAGAAAATGATAAAAAAGTTAAAATTTCTCACTACAAGGAAGTCAAGTAAACATGGAAGAATGCAGTAAAATTCAGATGATAAGGTAGAAAGAATAGAAGAACAATAGTCAAATAACAGATTTTTTTCAGCCATTTTTCCCCCTGTGACCAAAAGAATTGACAAAAACAATTAGAGGAGGAAACTTTATTGTGACACACCATTTCAGAAGTCTCAGTCCAGAAACAGCCAATTCTGTAGCTCTGGGCCTAAGGTGAGGCAGAACTTCATAACAGAAGGGTGTGGAGGAAGAAAGCAGCTCAGGACATGGCTGAACAGAAACAAACTTAAACCCCAAGGCACCTTGAGTAACTTATTTCATCAAGCCACTCCTACCTCTCTATAGTTACTGAACGATTTATCTATCTTAATGGATTAATTAGGTTATACTTCTCATAATTTAAATATTTCATCTCTGATATTTTGAAGGACAACTCTTACATAAACCGTAACACAGAAAGTGATTTTACAGAAATGAAAAGGATTAAAAAAGAATACTGTGAACAGTGTTTGGAAAGTGCTGCAGTCCAGCTGCAGAAAATAACCGGGGGGTGACAAGCAACTTGTGTAGATTGATACAACAGGAGTGGGAGCCGTTTATTGTAGGATAGGAGGGGTATTTATACATTCCACACAGCTTATCTTAATTAACATAAACTAGATACAGCAGTCAACCAATAAGGAATCTCCACACTTAATGGCTCGCTGGCGTTACTTCACAAACCACTCCCTCTGGCAAAATGCCAGGCGCCATCCTGACTTGTTTACAGACCCTAACATTTCTCTGGCAAAATGCCAGGCACCATCCTGACTTGTTTACAGACTCTAACAGGAAAGTAAGTAAAAGGGAAAAATGCCTAGAAGCAGAAAACTATCAAGGACTAAGCTATGAAAAAATTAAAGAAAATATGAATAGACCTATAACTAGTAAGGGGACTAAAACCGTAAAGAAATTAAACAAATAAAGGCCTGAATCTGATGGCTTTATTGGTAAATTCCACAAAACACTTAAAGAACTAACACCAATCTTCAGACTTGAATCAGTTCATTAGGAAGGTACATTTTTTATATCACTATATGAGGCCAATATTACATTAATACCAAAGCAAAACTAAAAGCATTACAGGAAGAAATCAGTATAAATCAATGTCCTGTATGAACATTTATACAAAAGCCAAATATTGAATAAAAAAAGCTAGCAAACAAAATTTAGCAGCATATTAAAGGGATTGTGGATTACAACAAATGACGACATGTTCTTGGAATGGAAAAATGGCTCAATACATGAAGATCAAGCAATATCATATTCAACATTAAAAGTAATGAAAGGGAAAATACATAATTATCTCAAGTTTTGCAAAAAAGGCATTTAACAAAATTTAGTAACATAACTTGGAAAAAGTATTCGGTATTTGAAAATCATATGTCTGATAAAGGATATGCATCCAGAACGTAGCACTCTTCACTATGAAAATGATAAGTAACCCAATTAAATATTGGGAAAATATTTTTATTTAAGAGACATTTCACCCCAAAAGACTAATAATTGGCTAAAATGTAAATAGAAAGATGGGAAATAACCTTAGTAACTTAGAAAGTGAAAATTAAAACCACAATGAGATATCATAACACAAAAAAGAGAATAGTTATGTCCACATATTTGACAGTGCCAAGTGTTGGTGAGGACACAGAGAGACTGAAACTCTCCTGTGTTGCTGGTAGTAATGCAAAATGATATAACTGAATTAGAAAACAGTTTAATGAATTATGATAAATTAAACATATCATTCCAGGTAACCTAGGATTTTCATAACTTTGTAACCTATAAAGGGAATCAAAAACACTTCCTACCTAAGACCTATACAAGAAAGTTCTCATCAGCATCAGTTATAACAATTCCAAACTGAAAATAATCCAATTGGTGAATATATAAAGAAATATATTGCATGAAGTCAAAGATTACTCAGCATAAAAGGAAAAAAACCACTAGTACATTACAATCATGAGTGAGCTTCACAATCATAATACTAAGCGAAATAATACAGATTCAAACAATATGTACTGTGAATTTCTAAAAAATGTTAAATTTAAAAACCATATGTGTTATTGCCTCTAGTTGGGGAAAAATGTTATGATTGACAGCAAATTGGTATAAGGGAACTATTTGGGATGATGGAAATACTTTGAAACTAGATTTTGATGAGATTTGTATAGCTATGTATGTTTATTGAAAATAATTGTACTGTATACATTCAATGCATGCGTTTTATAACATGTAAAGGTTCAATGAAGCTGATTTTGAACTGATTCTACAGTGAGTGAAAGGCAAAGCCAGAACTTAATCAACACCAGATCCTATTTTTTTAACCACTCTATTATACTGCCTATCTCTTGTGTCTGGTATTTCTGAACATTTTTAAAAAGCTCTGGTTCGTTAACTGGTGTGTAATTGCTGCAAAGATTTTGCTTATGGCTGTAACAAAACATCAAAGAAGAAGTTATGATCCATTGATAATATGTTTTTACAAAATAAAGTTTATCTGAATGATATTATACAACTTTATTGGTAGTTTACCTGGTTAAAATTATTACAATGATCCAAAATTATATTCTTCGACATTTTATTGTATGAGAATAAAAAAAAAAAAACAGCAACAACTAAGCACCATAAGGGTGATGAAGACTTTCTATAAGAGTAAAGGATAAAAAAGGAATTATACAATTTTCCAAGGATAGAGTGTTCTTTTATTCTTCCTTGTTTGTCCTCTTCTTTTCACACCCACTGTGCTTTTTCTGCATTCTTCTTTAAATGTCATTATTTGTTCTTATGATGGATTAAAGATCCTGTTAGCCATTACAAAATATTTATGTCAAAATCGCTAAGAACACATTTAGTTACTTAAAAGCTAATAACAACTCAAAGGGTCTAATATGTTGCTTTTAGAAAGTCACTGACAAGTTTGATTATAAGTTAAAGGAAAGTATTGAAAAAAATACATAGGCACAGATAGGTTGATAGGTAGGTAGACAGACAGACAGACAATTTGGATCAATCAGTTTATATGTTCAGAGAAGCATTATGCTTTATCAAGAATATTATTTTTTTAAGGATTCAGCAGTCTGAAGAGCTTTTAAAATTTAACATGAAATAAATAATTACTGACTTAAAGCCACTTAATGCCATTTTACTTCTTGCCACATAAAATAATATCTGACACTTTCATCATCTTCTTCTTTTGTTTGTCTAAAGAACAGGATTTGGAAACTTGGCTCATCACATTTCAGAGTTTGCTGAATCTCTATTTTAGAAATTATAAAAGATATTGGGAATTTATTTTGTAATACCAAAACATAATTTCACTGCATTTTGCCTTGTATCTTCCTTCTATAGTACTATTGAGACACTGGTTATCAATTATATCTACATTCTCTTTATTTCATTAATATTTTTAAAGTCAATCTCAGCCTTCATAATTTGCCTTCTGAACTTATCCTTCATCTCTTTCACTAGCTTTCTTTCATTGGTGACTAGTTGGACCAAGAACTCTCCTAAGTATAGGTGGACATCATTTAATATTTATAATAGTATTATGCAGTGGATATTCCTATCCCATTTTACTGATTAGAAAACCAAAACTTATAAAAGATGAAGCAGGATTTCTGAACTTGCAAAACTTGACAGGATCAGAGCCAAGCAAGATTCAATTCACATGATTTTAAAGCTCATTATCATAATCATCATGACAGTCATTATCTCTCCCTTGTACCTCTGCAATTCAGTTGTTGCACAGCTCAACCAACTTGAAAACGGATTCCCCAATCCATTATATCACCTATAATCGTGCATTTGAGCAGCTACCTGCCATAGAAATTTTTCTTCCATGCAAATGTACATCATTATAAATTTTGGACCTTCCTTTGAGTTTAATCTTAAGCCCTCTGTACTTTTTGTAATTGGCATTTCCTTCAACATTAATTTTAGATATAACAGTCTATAAATCTTTTACTAAATCTTCTTTTATTCTTCTGAATATTCTTTTATTCTTTAGCTATTTTGTTTTATCTCCTTCAATATCCCTGTAATTTCATCTAAATCAATCACTGTTCTTATTCAAATATTATAACATGGAATGATCTATAGACAAGTAGCTCTTAACTGTATGCAGAACCCAATGTCCTATACCCTGTTTCCTATGTGACATTCATATGCAGTCATTTATTCTGTCATTCTTCCTACCATGACTGCTCATTTGCTTCAGTCTTCAAACACAATCAACTCTTCCTTATCCTTAAATTTCATCTTTTGTCCCCTTACCCCCTCTCATACTCAATTCCTTCTATAGAAACAATGTAAAATGGATCCCCGTAGACTTCCAATTTATTCATTCAAACTTACCAGAGTGAGGAAGAACAGAAAGTTGCTTGAGAACATCTTGTCTCTCTCCTCCCACTTCATAAGCTATATCCTTTCTGTGTTGCCCACCATCTCAGCATAGCATCATCCTCTAACCCCCTGCTCAGGCCAAAGCTCCAGGTGTCCTCCTTGCTCATTTTATGTGCCTCCATTTTGATCCATTAGTAGTTCTGTTGGTTTATCTTAAAATAAATTATTAATCTAGTCACTTCTTATCACCTACCTGTTTCACTCCAAGATCAACTTATCATTTTGTACATAATCTATTTTAATAATTTCCTATCTAGCTTTCTTTGTTTTACTTTTATTTCTATAATACTTTATGGTCTACACAAGAGTCACATTTCCCTTTCTAAAGTAGATATCAGATCATCATTCTTCTGTTTATTTGCTTTCAATGGCCTTCTACACCAATGTAATACAATCCAAATGCATATATATATATATATATATATATATATATATATATATATGTCTTGTAGCCCCCATAATTGCTATATTATCCTGCATACATATCTAAGTTCAATCACTGCAATTCCTCCATCACATTAAGTTACTGGCGGCCACTCTCTTTCTCTTACTGACTTTTCAATAATTCAAGCTTAGTCTTCCAACTTGCATTTTGTTTTACCCATCATTTCTCCCCAGGTATGCACATGGCTGGATCTCTTGTTCTCATCATCTGCAATCTCTACTAAATTTTAGCCATTCAAAAGAGTCACTTCAGGTGGTCTAGCAGGTGAATTAGTTTCCATTTGCTTACTTAGTATGGCTTCCTATCACATTTCTCCATGTTTTTTTATTTTTCAATGAACTTCTCAAAATCTGAAATTCAAACTTAACTCATTATTTACATTTGTGATGACATTTTGCCTTACCATAATATAAGACACATGTAGAAAGAAAGAAATTCTGTTATAAGTCAACAAATACTCTAACATCTAGATCAATATGGAACACTTAGCAGATACTTAGTTAACATTGTTATATGAATGAAGAAATGAATTAAATTATAATGATTCCTTTGTACCTAGCATTGTAAATAATTAAGTGAGACACCTGCCTTGCAGAAGGTTTAATGTCTTCAATACATTTTCAGATTCAAAAAAATACAGTGGACAACCTTTCTTTGGAGAACACTATAGTTTGTAATATAAAAGTAATTAACACATGACATATTTCTAATTTTGAATTATTTAGTCTAGAAAGTTTTAACAAAGAAAGTAAAACTGTGTTTATCTGACAATTTGTAGATCTTAAACATGGTTATACCATTCATTGTGTTTCTGCAGGAGATTTAATCTGCTCTCTACTCACCTTCTACATTACTTAATTTGAATTTAAGCAATTCCTCTATTCCATCCCAATTCATATTTTTTTAACTTCTCATCTACTTCCTTGATTTTTGATGAGATCAAAATTTATATCTTTGAAATTTAAATTATATATTTGAAATTCTGAATTCTGTACAATCCTGTTTCCAGTGTCTTTACAAGGATATCATTAACATTGACATATATACTTTAAATTAAACCCATGGCTATTATAATGAAGTCTTTAAGAGCCTTCATTTAAATTCTAACTCCTCTAGGTCCACGTTTTCTTATCTGTAATGTAAGGATAACAAAGGTATCAACATCTTAGCATTAACTCTAAAATTAAGTGAGCTAAACTATGTAAATAACTAAGCAATATTATATAACTGTATGTAACTTTTAATTATTAGCCATTGATAGTGGCATTAATTTTATTGATTATTAATTTGCTATTTCATTATTAAATCTAATGAAAATATTAAAAAATAAATCATTTAAAAGGCTATTCTTTTAAATTAACATGTTCTTTCTTAAGTGATCAAAGTATAGATAAGGATATTCTAAACAGTCTCATGTATTCAGTAGTATTTAATATTTATAGTCTGCTGAACACCATATTATTAAGGACTCAAAAAATAGCTAATCATAATATCTCTTCTTAAAGAACTGAAATTATGAAATGTTATTCAGAGAAGAAAATGCTCATTTACCTTAGACTATGACAGTTTTATTTTGCAGATATATTCAAGGTAGTGGATTTTTGTTTAAGATTGATAGATTCCCCAGAAATACTCAACCCCAGCTTAAGATTTTTCATTTATAAAATGAGTGGTTGATTATATTGTCCCTAATAATCATTCCAGTTTTAAATATTATGTACCAGTTAACTGCCCATAGTTTAGTATTACATATTTATCTACAACAAACAAGGAGAATATGTCATTTACATCTGTGCCCATTTATTCATTCGGAGATTACTTTGTTTTTGTGTTATTTGTTGGTACAAAGTTGCTGGTGGAATAGATTATCTATTATGTCATTTATTTTTACCATAGGTCAAGAAATGTCAATATTCACTGAAGTGGAGAAACTATACTTATGTTCTCATCTTTTTTCCAAGTCAAAGGATCTACCTCTTGTGAATATTACTGCTTTGCTATGTAGTATTATAATGAGCTGTCAATCTGCAAAAATTGGCAGTACATGAAATCACTGTGGGAAATCTCTTAGATTAAAGAGTAGCCTTTGTTTAATATCTTTGTTCTCTTAACAGAGCTATAGAAATGATTGGCAAGTTGGATTATTCACAAAAACCAAACATTTTCAACATAACAACAGAAGGCACTAGATAAATTGTAACCTATATGTCCGAAATTTTCAGGTCTGTAGCCAAGAAAACTGGCAGCTATTAAATTTTTGTGTCCATTTTTAATAAAAACGTAGCAACTCACACAAGGCTCTTCTATTTTGAATCAAGATATTAGATATTAGAAAACAAAAAGTTTACTAATTAAGGTGTTTTTAAGATAATAATTTTTAATTAGGAGGGTGTTTTTCTTCATCCTTATAGAGGTGACTTTAAAAATTTATATACTTGGTCCATGGTTTGGAATTTGAGTCCTTAAAAATGCTCACATTACTAATTGATTGTTAATATATATTTTTAATTTTTTAATTAGAATTTTTTATATATGACAGCAGAATTCATTTTATTTTTAAATAATTTTAAACATTTATGTCTTCCATAAGCATTTGAAATATTTTTAGCACTTAGATATAGAAAAAATTCTGTACCATGTTCTGTCAATGACTTTACAATTATTGTTCTTTTCCTTTAAGATAAAAATTTTAAAGTTCAGACATTAAGATTTAGAAGTGCCTAAGAGAATAAATTTGTAAAGTCTTTATAAATACTTTCAGAAGATGTAATATGTTAATAATAGACAATCAAAACCGAGTATATTTTGCCACAGAGAGACTAAATGGTATCCAGACTACTGTTGTCATCTGGAAAGTAAATGGTATCTTTTATGATACACGTTTGCTAGACACTATGAAGATAGTTTTAAGAATAAAGCAATTAATCAATTAGGCTTCATAAGTTTTCAATTCTTAAGTGTTCATGCTGGTTATCAATATTTACACCTACTGACAGGTTGATAGGCCAAAATGACTGTGGATCAAGACAATGTATTTATATACTAGCATAATACCTCTTGAATAGATTAGCTCTGCTAGGTATAGCAAGAGAATTTATTATCTTTCCATGTTAGGTTAACCTCTTTTATTATTATAGAATTTGCTATTTATCTGCATTAAAGATCCATGCTTTAAAATCAACAATGTATGAAACGTAATTCACAAGTCTTCTTTGGTTAACAGTTACAAGCATATAGCTTTCAATCATTTTATGTAGTTTATAGAGGGTTGTTCTCATAAAGTGTATGAAGTTGGGATAAATCTTCATCTGATCTGGCAATATTAAACTTTTACTTTATACATTATTTTATTTTGGCTTTATTATAATCAATATTTTTATTTACATCTGATAGTTTACTATTTTGTTTTTATGTTTTGTTATTTTTTTCACCTGTCTTTAATGATTTTGTGATCATTCAATTGTCATTCCTTTTTCCTCCTTCAGTTTATAAATTACTTTTTTTTAAACAAACTGTAATGATTTTACTAGAGATTCCAATATGCACCCTTGATGCATTAAAACCAATTATCATTTTCCTACTTTCTCAACTACAAAAAAACTTTGACCCTTTAACCTATAAAAACCTCCTCCTGTGTTTTGCATTATTTCATATATTTGAAAGCATTCTCTCTTGCACTATTTCTCTCTCTCTCTCTCTCTCTCTCTCTCTGTGTGTGTGTGTGTGTGTGTGTGTGTGTGTGTGTCTAGGTACATTCTACAATGTAATTACTCCTCTATACTGTCAATACATATTTGTATTTTCCACATAAATACCCTGATATCATTGTTCATTCACTGAGTGCTTTAATCTTTATTTACTTTTCTCAGGCCTTCAAATTTCTAGTCATCCTTTTAGAATAAACTTATTGGCACTAAATACTCTGTTTTGGTTGGTTGGAAATGTCTTTTATCTTAACATTAATATTTAAATAATATGTTCTGTAAATACAAAGCATTAAGTTTAGTTTCCTCTTTTGTGCCCACCTTTAATAATGTTACCCTATTATCACATTTGGTTTTTTTTTTTCTGTTAAGAATTAAGCCAACTGAATTTAATTTGTTTCTCTGAGTGTTTTAAATATAATTTCTTTATATTAATCCTTAGCTACTAACTACTTTTTGTATTTTGTTTTTGTTTGCTTTTGTTTTGGGGGGATGGTATTTATTTCACCTGTAGATCCCTTTGATTATTGAATTTATGATTTGAGATCTTCCATTTTTGAAAAATTTTTACCCATTATTTCATCAAAAAGTTTTTTTGCATTGATTTTCATTTCTTTTCCTTATGAAACTAATGTTATGAGTGTGGTAGATAATATTAAGTAATATTTGTAATTCCTTTATGCTATGTCTTTTATTATTATTTTTCTAGACTTTGATTTATATATTTTGCACTGGTTTTCCTTTAAAATTACTAAACCTACATTGTGCTGTTAAATAGCTCCAGAAACTGTTTGAATTTAGTTTGAACTCTAATTTACTTTTATGAAATTTATTCTCTCTTAAATTCCCTCTACCGTTTTTTGACATTTTTTTTTCCATTTAACACACAGTGACTGATTTCAGTCCGCTACATTATATTTAGAAGTTCTTCATGTTAAATTTGGAAAGTATTTATAGAATATTTTCTATTTCACAAGATACTAAGTAAAGAAAGAAAACGATGTATTAAATTTAAATCCTATGAAACAGAAATGATGGGAATTTTTTAAAACTGTCCTCATGGACCAAAGCTGCAGACAGTGTGAGACCAGTCCTAGCTCCAGGTTGGCCTTCATGGTCTTCTCCTTTGTGGATTCAGGATCTAGACTTGCCTGGGCAGACCCAACCTTAACGCCCACTTCAGTGGACCTTGGCCCCATACTCAACCCTACACAACTAAATGCTAATCCTCTCTTACAACAGCTCCAGGCATCACACAGAACTTCATTAGACTGCCAATATAAGCCCAACCATAGAACAAATCACACAAACTCCAAACATGCTAATTATGCAAGGAATACCTAAAGAAGCTGGCATATAAAGATTAAAATAAGTGCTTATTTTTGTTATAAATCAGCTTATGGCCACAAGGATCATGAGCAACTAGGGAAATGTCATCATGAAAGAAACAAAATAAAACACCATAATTGATCCAAAACAGAGACTTATAAATTGCCTGATAAAGAATGCAATATAATCATCTTTTTTTTTTTTTTTTTTTTTTTTAGAGAGAGAGAGAGAGAGAGATAGAGAATTTGTTTTGATATTTATTTTTTAATTCTCGGCAGACACAACATCTTTGTTTGTATGTGGTGCTGAGGATCGAACCTGGGCCGCATGCATGCCAGGCAAGCACGCTACCACTTGAGCCACATCCCCAGGCAAATAATCATCTTAATGAAGCTTAGTGAACTGACAGACTACAGAGAGGCATATAAACAAAACAGAAAAATGATGCACAAACAAAATGAGAAAGTCCACAAAGAGACAGAAACCAAAAATAAATTCTAAAACTAAACATCCAATAAGTGAACTAAAAAATTTTATAAAGCAATTCAACAGCAAACTTAATGAAACAGAAGAAATTTTCAGGTGATATAAAATCAGTCACACAGAGGAATAAACAGAAAAAATAACAAAAAAAAAAGAGTGAAGAAACCTATAAGGATTATAATAGATTTTATATTATGGAAACTATTATGTACTATTATGTAGAATTCTTGAATAACTTTATGGTTATCTCAGAAGAAACATAGAAAAAGCAAAAGAAAGTTTATTAAAGGACACACAAAAAAATAGCAGAACACTTCCTGTTAGAGTCTGTAAACAATTCAGGATGGCACCTGGCATTTTGGCAGGGAAATGTTAGACTCTGTAAACAAGTCTGGATGGTGCCTGGCAAAAATGCCAGAGGGAGTGGTTTGTGAAGTAACAAAAGCAAGCCATTAAGTGTGGAGATTCCTTATTGGTTGACTGCTGTATCTAGTTTATGCTAATTAAGATAAGCTGTATGGAATGTATAAATACCACTCCTGTCCTACAATAAACGGCTCCTACTCCTGCTGTATCAACGTACACAAGTTGTTCGTCAACCCCCCGGTTATTTTGCCCAGCCAGCCGGGCTGCGGTAGATGGTGGCCCGTTACGGGGAGCCCCAGGACACTCGGGGGTAAGTGACGGAAAAAAAAAAGCTGCCCATCCATAGATAGGACGGGAGCAATCTGCTGGTCCCTAGGCAGATAGGGCGAGAAGAAAAGTGGACATTTTGAGAAAATGGAGAAGATTGATACAGTATGTTTGTGTCTTGTTTTGTCTCAGTGTATTGTATTGTCTTTGTGACGAATATATGGAAGGGGTGAGAAGTAAATTGATAAGGGAAGAAGGCACCCCAGTGGAACCAAGAATAGTTAGGGCATGTGTTGACGGAAGCCCAGGAACTCTAGTCAGAAAGAAGAAAGTTCAGAAGAAGAAGGATTATCAGGAAAAAAGTTGCAGCAAAAGGCTATTACTGAATACTTTTTGTTACCGGAGGGTACGTGAATCGGAATTGGGGTAGCGGCAACTTCCCAAATGTAAAGTATGAAATGAGCATCACTTAATTAAGTTAAATATAAAGATATCTTCATACATTCTATTGTCATGTACAAATAAAAAGAACAAATAAAAAATTTAAAAAAAATGTTTTCACTGGGACACATTATCATCAAAACCTCTAAAGTCAGATGCCACAGTCTGGCTGGGCACAAATAACTGAGCCACCACAAAGCCTTGTAGGTTCAAACAGCATTTTTTTATTCCCCAACTCTCACAGGCACTGCACACACACTGCTAGGGAACACACTCCTTCCACCGGGCTCTGTGGGCCCAGTCTCCCCAACCCCCCTCGAGAACTGCCTGGGAACTCCAAAGTAGAGGGCACCTGAGGAGCAGGGTCCATATACAACTCAATCAATCCAGCATCAGGGCAATTATATACAGCTTAACTCAAATCATCGTCTCAATGGTTCCTGGTGTCACCTTTCAACCATTCCCTCTGGCAATATGCCAGGCATCATTTTGACTTGCTGTGGCTCTCAACAGTCAAAAGCAAAGAGAAATTTTAAAACAGAAAAAAAAAGCAGGTAGTTACACATTAAAGGGAACATCTGTGAATGCATCACTGGATTTCTCAGAAGAAACTATACAGTCGAGGGGAATGATTTGATATATAGTCATCTCCCCTTATCTATAAATTTACTTTCCACAGTTTGTTACCCATGATAAACCATGATCTAAAAATATTAAGTGAAAAATTCCACAAATAAACATTTCATATGTTTAAAGTAATAGATCATTCTTAGTAGCATGAAGGAATGTTATTTTGTCCAACACTTTACTGACCAAGACAAGAGTCATCCCTTTGTCCAGAATTTCTGTACTCTATAAGTACTAAATACCCCTAGGCTATTTTGTAACTGTATCAGTTATCAGATTTACTATTGTGGCATTGCAGTGTTGGTGTTCAAGTAACACTTATTTTACTTAATAATGACCCCAAGAGTCAAGAGTACTGATGCTAGCAATTTGAAGATGTCAAAGAGAAGCCATAAAGTACTTTCCTGACTTTAAAAGGAAAGCGAAAAAACTTATCGAGTTGGCTAAGATCTACAGTTAGAATAAATCTTTTATCCATGTAGTTGTGAAGAAGAAAAAAGAAATTTATGCTAGTTTTGTTGCCACACATCAAACTGTAAATGTTACAGCCACAGTGTATGATAAACACTTAGTTAAGCTGGAACAGGTATTAAACTTGTGAGTGGAGGATATAAACTGAAAATGTGTTCCAATTTACGGCAATGTATTTCACCAGAAAGCATTGAGCCTGTATGTAGACTTTAGTGAGAGATCGGCTAAAATGAGTGACACAAGCCATTTACTGCATGCAAGCAAAGGTTTTACAGTTTCAGGAGACTGAAGGGGTTGCATCTGCCAATAAAGAAGCTGCTGCCACATTTCTGGCTAGTTTAGAAAACTGATTAAGGAGAATGGACACTATCCAAAGCAGGTCTTCAGCTACAATAAAAGTGGGACTTCTGGAAGAAGATTCCCAGTAAAATCTACATTCATAAAAGCATAAAAGAGGCACCAGGACATAAAATAAGGAAGGAGAGATTAACTAGGCATTCTGCAGCAATTCTGCATTGCATAAGATTGTCCCAGGCATAATATGCAGAGCCAAAAACCCAAGTATTCTCAACCATGAAATAAAACCACATTCTGAGAGAGAGAGAGAGATCACATTTGCATGACTCTTATTGGAGTAAATTATTGTAATTATCCTTTTTATTATTATTGATTGTTGTTAGTTCCTTATTATACCTAATTTATTAATGAAAATTTATAACAGGCAAGGTTGTATAGGAAAGACCACAGTATCTATAGGGTTAGAAACTCTTTATGGTTTCAGATACTTCATAGGAATCATAGAATATATAATCTCTGGAAAAGGGGGGGACTAATGTAGTCAACATTCTGAAAGCAAAGCTGCCAAGCAGGAATACTAAGAAAGATTGTTCTTCAGAAATAAAGGAGAGAGGAGAACTTTTCTGAGCAAATAAAACCTCACACCAACAGCAGAATTATCTTACAAGAAATGCTAAAGGGAATTCTTTAAGTTGAAATAAAAGGACACTCACTAACAACATGAAATTCTGTGAGAAAATAAAAGCTTGCTGTCAGGATGAGTATAATGACATTCAGAAGACTCTAGTTCTGCAATATATAAATCACTTTTTACTCTTCAATTAAAGTTAAATATAAAAGTATTAAAAATATTTATAACTATAATAATTTGTTAATGGATATATTATCTATAAAAGAAATAAATCATAACAGCCATTCCCTACAATGTGTGGGGGGAATAAGTAAAAGTATCATTTCTTTATGCAAATTTAAGTTATCAGCTTAAAATGGACTACTATATTAATAAGATATTTTATTTAAGCTAAAGGTAACTGTAAATCAATAACCTGTAGTGGATTTGCAAAAGACAAAGAGAAATAAATCAAAGCATACTATTACAAAAATTATCAAATCACAAAGGAAGTCAGCAAGAGAGGAAGAATGGAACAAAGGAAATAAAAACAGAAAGCAATTAACAAAATATCAGCAGCAAATCCATACCTACCAATAACTTACTCAAATGTAAATGGATTAAATTATCCAATTAAATGACAAAGAATGGCAGAATGTATAAGTTACAGAGAGAGAGAGAGAGACAAGTATGCAAAATTCCTAACTTATGATTGTTTGCCTTACAATTTTTCAGCATCATAATGATATAAAGGTAATATGAACTCAGTAAAATCTGAATTTTTAAATTTAATCTGTTCCTGGATTGATAACATGCAGTATGGTAATCTCATGATGCTGGGCAGCAGTAATAAGCTTCAACTCCCAGTCAGCCAGGCAAGCATGAGGGTGAACAACTGACACTCTGTGGTGCACTCTGCTGTTAAGCTATGATGTTTGAAATGTGAGGTGTATTAAATGCACTCCGTATTGTCATATTTTCAATGGGGTTTATCAGAATGTAATCCTTTCATAAGTCAAGGAGCATCTGTATGTATTGCCTATAGGAAATTCATTTTAGCTTTAAGTACATAAAGTAAAACTATGTAAAACTATGCTTATTTGGAAGATAGCAAGGTGGCTATATTTACATCAATAAAAATGGACTTTAAGTCAAAAACCATAAAATAAGCAAAGAAGGTCATTATATAATGATAGAGTGATCAGTTATCAAGAGAAACCACTATTTTTGTATCATCTTTTTCTTCATTCATTCTCCGTTTGTTTTATATATTTCCGATTTCTAATGATGCTACAAATAAGCTATAGACTGAATCAAGACTTTACCTCAGAATATAACTGTATTTGGAGATAGGACCTTTAAAGTAGTAATTTAGGATAAATTAGATCCTATAGGTGAGCAATAATCCAAGATGACTGTTGCGATTAGTATTTAGAATGTTCTGTGAGCTTCCTGTTTGTAATGAATTTATGTGCTTGTGGCTGGTAAAGATATGGTAGCATCGTAAGAAAATATCCCATGATTGTATCTATATCATAAGCACTGTAACTTCACATATGTGGTGTAATATACCCTATGAAATTGATTGAATATATAGCATTGACAAGATTTCATGCTTCAACCTCGCTATATCAAAGAAACAAGAAATTTTGTCAATGCTATATATTCAATCAATTTCATTACATAAATTGTTCATGAAATATTATACTTATGCACTTATGTTCATTTCATTCAGGTATACCAAATAAGAAGAAAAATTAATTCAATTGTCTCATATATTCAAAAGCATAGCAGAAAAAAAATCAGATATAAGGCTGGACATCTTAAGCTTCCTAAAGAAGAGATTATTTATTACAAAAGACTATTTTCAAGAGTAAGAACTAGAAGAAATTTTCATATTGTAACTGAGATTATGAAGAATTCACAAAAGGTTCTTTTACAACTATTTGATAATCAATTTATTGTGTGACTTACTTTTTATATTTATCATTTTTTAATTTATTTTATTTTTTTTTACCTTTGTCTTAGCTTTAATGAAGATACTGCTAATGAAGGCTTGACAGATAATATAAACATGGAATACATCACAGATGATCAAAGGTCAGAGCTCTTATCTATCTCACACCCCTGCACTGGGTCCAAAGGTAAACACTACCCTGAATTTTGTGTTTATAATACATTCACTTTTTTAAAAAAAAAATCAATTTTATTAATTTTTTGTCTTTGCTTCAATAGAGCTTTCTAAATTTTTTGATTTGTTCTTTTTAGTCACACACAACCATCAAATCCATTTGATATAATTATACAAGCATAGAATATACCTTATTTTAATTAGGACCCCAACCTTGTGAATATACATGATGGTGAGATTCACGGTGGTATATTCATATCTGTAGATAGGAAAATATGCCAGGTTCATTTCATTGTCTTTCCTTTTCCTAGTTGTCCTGCTTTCTCTTCATTCCCCTTTGTCTAATCCACTGAACTTCTTTACTTCACTCTACCTTGCCATCTCCCTACTGTGGGTTAGCTTCCACATATTAGAGAAAACATTTGACTTCTAGAATAAATGCTTTATCAAGAAGTGTGTCTGATAGATTTTCTTGTAGCAAAGTTTTTAAAAAAAATAATCACACTTGGAATATAGTGGAAATTTATTTAAATTAATTTAAAGAAATGGTATTTCATTAGCAGATAGTTTCACTAATGGATAAAAGTATCAAATTCAAAAAGGTAAGTGGAATTTTAAAGAAGAAAGATTATTTTATGGCCCAAGTAATTTGCAGGTGTCTCCATGAAGAATGAGAGTGATTAAACTCCATAACACATAGTGATTTCTAAATCTCACAGAATCCAGGAAAATTGTTTTCTCCATTGTTTTGAGAATTTCTCATATAAGTTATTCATTTTAATGGACTGTCATTACTTGAATATAGAATGCTTCATAATTTTCTAACCTGGCATATGGCCAATGCACATGTGATAGGTTTTGCTTAGAATTTAACCTCTATTAAAACAATGAAAGCTTCAGAAATTGCTAACTGAATTTGCTGCTGAGCGTAATTTAGACTTCCAAAGGTTTTTGATAAGATTTCTTTTAATCAACAAAGCTTAATCAGTGTGTTATTACTGTAGGAAATTTTTAAGCAAGGCAAACCATAAAGGAAATTATGCTAATCTTTAACAGAATTTCTAAGTATCAAAATAAGAAAATTTGTAGCTATGAGAGATCTCAATGTAATACTATGATGGCCTTTGGCAGATCTAACTGAATGAGATTTCAAAGGAGTGATTAATTACTGGTGTGTAAATACATCTAAAATGTTCATTTTAAGAAAAAAAATAGGAAAATAAAATTTCATTTGATGTATATAGTTTTGAAATGATTAACACTAGCAAACACATGCCAGAGTCTAAAACTCAAAGCAATGCTTGACAGTAATTAAATTGGGTGGACATGATTAGCCAAATCCTGATCAAAACTGCCGCAGTCTGTCTGGGCACAATTCAGTAGCCACTTGTCAAAAGAAACGAACTTTATTTTTAGAACACACACACACACACACACACACACACACGCCAAACCACACAGCTCTTCAGGAAAACCTTCAGAGCCCAACTGCCACCACCGGTTTCCCACAAGCCTCTCAACCTCCCCCACTCCTCCTGCTCTTGAGGCCAATTGGCTGGGTCGCATGGGCGGAGCCAAAAAGAGTCCCCCAATGAGCAGCTCCATGGTCTGAAAGGGCAGGGAAACAACCCAATGAGCATCATCGCAGAGGAGCCCATCAGTTGGCAGCTAGAAGTTTGCTGGGGCCACTCTGAGCCAAACATCATCTGGCAGCTGGAAGTTTGCTGGCAGCTGGAAGTTTGCAGGGGCCCCTTCGGCTGTGGTGCTCAACACAAAACTCCATTAATATAGTGTTAAAACAACACAGCAACAATGACAACAACCAACTGGCAAGCAAAAATACTGACCTGTTATAATGTATATTTTAAACATAAGAAAACTAAATTCTAATGTATTGATCTATAAACCAGTTTGGAACTGAATAGTTTTTAATTTTAAGAAAAAGCCTAAATTCTCATGGTATATTCCATATGTTTATTTTTATCATCTCAGGCTTCTCAAGGATATTTATTACTGTTAATCTCAAACATTTACATAACTGCAAGAAGCTTTTGTGTTCTTCTTCACGTTTATTAAGTTAACCAGAAAAGGAAAAATCAACTCAAAGTCATAGATCTAAATAAGAGTAGTAGTTTTCTCCTAAAAACAAGTTTATAAAATAAAATGAAAATTCCAGGCACGATGGCACACACCTGTAATACCAGCCACTCAGGAGGCTGAGGCAGGAGGATCTGCCAGATCAAAGCCAGCCTCAGCAAAAGTGAAGTGCTAAGCAACTCAGTGAGACTCTCTCTAAATAAAATACAAAATAGGGCTGGGGATGTGGCTCAGTTGTTGAGTGCCCCTGAATTCAATCCCTGATATCCCTCCCCCCGAAAAGTACAATGAAAGTAAAGAATTACATGAAGCTAGATTATGAAAAATTTTGATTGAAAGTAGCCTTTGAAGGAATGTTCACTCTGATACTGTGGATGCTTATCCATAATTTGGGGGGGGGGGCATTGGAAGAAGGAAGGCACTTTGAATCGGGCAAAGGAGAGGATGAGTGAGGGCAAAGGAGTATGTAAGATGGTGGAATGAGACAGACATTATTATCCATGTATGATTGCACAAATGGTTCAACTGTACATTGTGTAAAACCAGAGAAATGAAAAGTTGTGCTTCATTTGTGTACAATGAAATGAAATGCATTCTGCTGTCATGTATAACTAATGAGAATAAATAAATAGATTAATTTAAAAAAAAAACTTAAAAAAAAAAGAAAGTAGCCTTTGAGGTCATCTAAAAACTCAAACTTTTTTCAGAATAAAGCTAGTCATAAGATATAATTGCTCAGTTAATTTGTTCTCCCTGGCTGATCTCTATTTTTCCCCTAGCCCTGAGAATTGAACCCACGATTTTGTACATGCTATGCAAGCACTCTATCATAGGCCATACCCACAGCCTAATTTGTTCTCCCTGTATCCTTGTTTCATTATTCTTAAGATCTAAATCAAATCCTGTTTCCACATTTACTCTTATAATATTACCACATTTTATTTTTTTATATACTCCGGATTTATTCACTGAAGTTTAAGAAAAACTATATGGCTCCTAACTCCCCAAGACTAAAAGTTGACAATATGAACCAAACTGCTTCTACAATCACAGAATATAATGAATAAATACGATAATATCATTCATTGATTCACTATTTTAAACATGTAATTTTACTCACTATATTAAAGTATCCTAATCTTCAGAAAGGACAGAAGACTTCTTGTGTTTTCTGCAAAGGGCTAACTTCCAAAAGAGTGTTTTCTAAGGCAAAACATGTCATGAGAAACAAACAAACAAAAATGTAATAAATGATCAGGATGAGAGATCATATACAGTACCAGTTTGGAAATAAGGTCAGGTTATTGAACCATCCTGTGAATACATGAGATGATTTCAGGAGATCCAGGGATACACCAAGACAGAACAAAAAGCTGCTACAGGATTAGGATCAAAATACAATTGCTCAGGCTACAGAAATAAATAACTGGCTATAATCTTTCTAATTGATTTAGTAATTGATTTACTTCTGTGATAAACACTGTATGCAAAACATACCTAAATATATAGTGCCACAGTCTGGCTGGGCACATAATAACCAAGCCACCACAAAGCCTTGTAGATTCAAAGAGCAACTCTTTATTCCTGAACTCTCACCGGCACTCTACACACACTACCCGTGAACACACTCCTCCACCAGGCTCCACCGTGCCAATTCTCTCAGAACCCCACGAGAACTCAACAGGAACTCCAAAGGAGCGGGCACCTGAGGCAGCAGGATATGCCCTAATCCCAGCAGGATCTGCCCTAATCCTGGAGCCGCCCTAGTCCAGCAGGATCCACCCTAAACCCAGAGCCACCCTAATCCCTGAGCAGGGTCACCTTTCAACCCAAAATGCCATGTGTCATTCCTACTTGGCTATGGCTCTCAGCAATATAGTGTTCTGGAACTTATGACTATATATATATATATATATATATATATATATATATATATATATAATGTTGCCTAATATATGATACATATGCCTATTTATAAACACACACACACACACACACACACACACACACACACACACATATATATATATATATATATATATATATATATATATATATATATATACGTAAATATATCAGTTGACTTTTTATTGAGGAGAATCATTTTTCTACATTAGGACTAAATATACAGTCGTCTTTTACCTTCTTTGTTCACAAATGGTTCAAACCCAGGGCCTTCTGTTTACTTCTTGTCTGAATTTGTCACAGGTTATGGAAAACTATTTCTGAAATAATTAAAGAAATATTTATGTTTTTGTAGGAGTCAAGAATATAGTATGAGCATGTCTGTAAGTTACAGATCATGGTGATATTCTGTAAGTGTTGTACATTGTAAAGTCTCTGGAAATAGGGTAATGGGTATGTGTACAGTGAGGTAAGGAATGTAATGGAGAAGGAATACCTGCAGACAAAAAAATTATCAAGAAAATTCATGGAAATTGAACATTAACTTTTTCTTGTCAGAAAAAAATTATAGAAGGGGAAAACAAGAAGATAATTGGAGGAGATAGCAGTATGATGACAGAGAATTTAAAGTAATAATGGCATAATTATTACCTTGGAAAAGACCTATGAATTAAAATATAATTCAATTATTTATTTGTTCCCTTCTTATTGCCTTCATTCATCAAAGAAAGGTTTGAAAGATGGGAAAAGCTAGAAAGGAAACCATCCAATATCAGTAGATGTAGGGGTGCAGTGTAGGTCCCTCACCAGTATTATCTTGGGCAAAATACCACAAACATGGAGGAAAAAAGAAAATCATTTTAAATTCCCTATTAATCCTAGTCAGCCATGTGAATTAATATTCTTTTCAGTGATGTAAATTTCCTCATTAAAAATGAAGTTCTATAGAGCTGGGGGTGTAGCTCAGTGGAAGTGCATTTGCCTAGCAAGTGTGAGGCACTGGGTTCAATTCTCAGCACCACATACAAATAAATAAAATAAAGGTCCAGCAACTCAAAAATTTAAAAAGAAATAAAAAAGTGAACTTTAATTCACAAATGTTGAAAATGTGATATTCCCCAGGCAGCCCTCTCCTCACAACCAAAGGACACCATTTTCCTGATTTTTTTTTTGGTACCAGAAATTGAACTCAGCATAATTAACTACTGAGCCACATACCAGCGTTTTTTTCTTTAGAGTTTAAAGAAATTTATCTTTATTATTTATTTATTTATTTAAATTAGGTACATGTGATAGCAGAATGCATTTTGATTCATTGTACACAATTGTAGCACAACTTTTTATTTCTCTGGTTGTACATGATATAGCATCACGTCATATGTGCAGTCATACATGTACCTAGGGTAATGTATGATGTCCATCTCTTCCACCAATGTTTTTTGCCCCTAGGCATCCTTTCCACCCCACTCTCCCCTTTGCCTATCAAAGTTCCTCCATTTTTCCCATGCCCCCTCCCCCCATTATGGATCAGCATTCACTTATCAGAGAAAACATTCAGCCTTTGGTTTTTTGAGATTGACTTACTTCACTTAGCATGATTTTTTCCAAATACATCCATTTACCTGAAAATATCATATTTTTTTTTTATCTTTCAATGCTGATTACCACAGTTTCTTTATCCACTTATCTGTTGAAGAGTATCCAGGTTGCATCCATGGGTTAGCTATTGTGAGTTGTGCTGCTATAAACATTGATGTGGCTGTGTCCCTGTAGTATGCTGATTTTTAAGTCCTTTGGGTGTAGACTGAGGAGAGGGATAGCTGGATGGTGGTTCCATTCCAAGTTTTCTTAAGGAATCTCAATAATGATTTCCAGATTGGTTGCACTAATTTGCAGTTCCACCAGCAATGTATGTGTGCTTTTTTCTACCACATCCTCACCAACACTTATTTTGTATTCTTGATAACTACCATAAGGTGAAATCTTAGAGTAGCTTTGATTTGCATTTCTCTAATTACTAGAGATGTTGAACACTTTTCATTTATTTGTTGACCGAATGTATATCTTCTTCTGAGAAATATCTGTTCAACTCCTTAGTCTATTTATTGATTTTTTTTTTTTTTTTTAGTGTTAAGTTTTTTGCGTTATTTATATATCCTGGAGACTAGTAGGACCTGGGAATTAGACCAGAGAGCCTGCACCTAACAGACAAAAAAGAAGGCCCAAATCTTCACCATGTTGGATTAGGCCCCCTACTTCCTTACAAGACTCCTAAAGTGCAATAAATAAAATCAAAATCAAAAATTAATAAATGGGATGGACTCAAGCTAAAAAGCTTCTTCTCAGCAAAAGAAACAATCATACATGTAAAGAGAGCTTACATTTTGGGAGCAATTTTTTTTTTTTTTTTTGAGACACCGTTTTGCTAAGTTGCTCAGGGCCTCAATAAGTTGTTGAGTCCAACTTTGAACTTGCAATCCTCTCTCCCCAGCCTAAGTTAGACATGTAAGGAACATGTAACATCAGGAAAGCTACAGGGCACAATAGCCAGTCCAAGAGAGAAGCCATGTGGAGTGTAGCAAGGTCATTGGGGTGGGGCTACCCAAGACCTTCAAGGCTTACATTTCACTGCCATGCACCCTGGCTCCTAGACCTGGACAGCTCTTGTTTACCCTGCTGAGTTTCAGTCTTGCTTTGGTCCCATCCATCCTTTCTATACCTCCATCCTCCCTCTTTGAATGAGAATGCTTAAATTATAACATTGTATATTAGATGCATATAGCTGACTTTGATTTTCACAGAGGTTCAGAGCTAAGAGTTTGCCTTGAATCTGGGAGGACACTTTAGAAGTGGATTTCTGAGAAATGTTGAAAGTGTTAAGACTATGGAGACCTAAAGACTATGCAGATGGGCAATGCTTGCTGCATTGTGAGAAGGATATCAGCCTTTAGAAGTCAGGGGTGGGATTTTGTGATTTTAATAGGGAATGCATTCCCAAAGTCTCTTTCCTAAAGTCTCAGAGGTGGGGCTTTTGGGAAGTGATTAGGTCATGGGTTTTGAACTTATCAATGAATTAACACATGTATGGCTGAATGGACCCCTGGGAATTGGGACCTAGTAGGAGTAATTAGGTTAATAGGGGTGTGCTGTGCCTTGAAGTTTCTATCTTCTCTAGGCCCTTTCCCCCCCTTTTTTTTCTCTTCCCTACCCCCCAGCTTGCTCTCTCTGCTTCCTGGCTGCCATTAACTGAGAATCCTTCTTCTGCCTCACCTTAAGCCCAGAGCAATGGAGCCATCCAATCATAGATTAAAACTTCCAAAATTTTGAAGAAAAATAACTTTTTTTCTCCCCTGGGTTGTTTTTGTCAAGTATTCTGGATACTTTGAGGAAATGCTAACAATATATATATATATATATATATATATATATTTATGTATATGTATTTTTTTTTCCTTAAAGTCCTTTAAATCTTTGGACTTCAGTTCATGTGTTTTCTTTTTTCCATATTATTATTGTTTTATAAAAATATTTATTTTTTAGTTTTTTAGGTGGACACAATATCTTTATTTTTTATCTTTATGTGGTACTGAGGATCTAACCCAGTGCCTCATGCATGCTTGGCGAGCACTCTACCACTGAGCCCCAGCCCCAGCCCCTTGCCATATTATTAATTATTTATCATACATTTTCTAATCTTTTGCCAAATTGATCTAATGACACTTTTATTCTGGGTATTGTAGTTTTTCCATTTAAACTTTCTGTTTCATACCTATTGTTTTGTTATTTGGTTTTTTGATGATCAAACCCAGGTTCTTGCACATGTTAGACAAATGCTCTACCACTGAGTTACAAGCCCACAACCCTCAACTTGGGCTTTGAAAATGCTTTCCATTTTTATGCTATGTTACCCTTTTCTTCACCCATAATATCCATGCTTTCTGTTAAATCATTAAACCTGTTTATAATACTTTGGATAGTTTAATCTACTAATTATAATATCTGTGTCTTCTTTTATTTTGAGTTTTAGACTTTTAAAATTTTGTCATGGATTATCTTGCCTTTTTTTGATAAAATTACACTTTTTTATAGAAGTTTGTAGAAATTTGTATTAGTCAGGGTTCTTCACAGATATGCAACTCATAAGATACACACATACATATGGAGGGGAGGGGGCTTATATGGTTATGAAAGCTGAGAGGTCCCACGATTTAACATCTGAAAGTTGAATTTCCGGTAAATCCAGCATTATAGCTCTCTGAGACAAAAGACCTAAGAAACAGGTAAAAAATAGTGTAAGTCTTGGTTTGAAGGCAGATATAAGAAGATACGTCTTGGCTGAAGAAGTGTGACAAAGAAAAACAAAAAAATGAGACAAGGAGTAGATTCCTCCTTCATCTGTATCTTGTTAATTTCATGTGCCCATGGTTTGGATAACGTCCAGCTACATTGTGAAGGGCAATCTACTTTGTGTTCACTGATTAAAATGCTAATTTTCTCCAGAAACACCTTCACACACATATCCAGGAACAATGTTCAATTGGGCATTTTCAATTTGTTGTATAAAATGAACATTGCAATACTGTGTTGCTGAGAGTCTGGGTTACTTTAGCTTCCTTTAGAAGTATTGAATTTTGTTACTGCTAGCACAGTTAGATGTCCTTTCCCCTTATAGTTCATATCTCCCAATCACAAGCAGTATTCCCCTTTTTTCCATGGTTATATGGGCTACCGATCTTTGGAATTTACTTCTGTATACCACTGTGTGAAAAGTGTCCTCTCACAGGAAGCCAGTATTTGTGTGATGTTTTCATAATATGCTATTTCACAACAATTTTATGTTGGAATTTGGATTTAATTTTTTTTACTTGTGGCATTATCTGAAAAAACTGATTATTTTGTTACCCTTGATTTAACAGAGCCACACATTGTTGTGTGATTGAATTTTTGAATATTATGTATCCTTTTATACTATGGGTATAGAAGACTGGTGCAGGGGAAAAATAGTTAGGTGTCTCTTTCTAATAAGGATAATTAATCTATGTTCCATGTATGAAACAATAGTTTTTAGTGTGAGAGAATGAGGCCAGGTAATTTTAAACTAGAAAATCAGAAAATAAAATACCAGGAAATGTGTTACAATGTGTTACAAATGTGTTACAAGATTCCCTTGTCATTATGGGTGAAAAAAAATTATTTAAAAAATTGACAATCTTAAAATAGGATTTTTAATGTTAAATACGAGTTACAACTTTATTGCATTTTTAATTCAATTTTAAAAATACCTTTAGATTTACAAATATGTGAAGTGGAATAGATTGTTAAAAAATACTATATTATGACTGGGTTTGTTGCTCAGTGGTAAAGCACTTGCCTAGCACACATGAGGCACTGGGTTTGATCCCCAGCACCACACAAAAATACATAAATAACTAAACAAAATAAAGATATTAAAAGAAAAATGATACCATGTTTAAAAAAAATACTATTTGAAATACCAAAATGCTTATCAGCACTGTCTTAAGGAAATTATATTTCTCTGATCACAAACTTAAAAATCCTCTACTTTGTTCTTCATCACTTTAGACCTATGTGTATCTGTATGTTCAATCTAATTTCCACACATGTGCTCCAAGAAAAAAAGGCAGGCTTTGTAGAAAATTAGAATACTCTTGCTCAGAAAAGGAAAACTTCTGAGAAAATTTTGTTATTATGAGGAAAATAATATTCATATAAAAGATTTTATCTTTAAACTTTAACATTTTAATCAGGAAATTCAATATCATATTGATGTCAACATATTAAACTTAATAGCTCACATTTCAGTTTTGATTGAATTATAGATACTATATAATTGCAGTATTAATAATATCATTAGAATTTGATTTACTAGTAGGCTACAAAAGTAGCTTTAGAGCAATTAGTTTGTTTAAACTTCATTTCTCACTTGACTTTGTGAGCTACTTAACTAGAACATAAGAAAATATATATTATTTTATCATAACATATTTATAATATTGAATTTTTAAATAAAATATTTTATGATGAATAAAATACCTATAATGTGAACTTTTAATAATAAACTTTTCCTTTGAACCTAACTTGTTAACTAGTCTATTTTATTTAAATTACTTTGGAAATATCATAGAAATTAGTAAATATGTCACTTCAATTATCTAAAACCAACTACTCAGTTTTTCAGTTGCCAAGGAAATCAAAATAAGAGATTCTCCTCTTACACTTTTCCTATATAAAAAACTGCACTGGTTAAACTGCCTCTTCTTTCGTAAAGTTATTTTTGGTAGAGAGTCTGTTTTTATCTTTATTTTTGTAAACATAGATTATAATATTGAAGAGCTTAAAATTTTAATAGGAAGATATCATTAACACACTTGAAAGCACTAAAACAAAACTAGATACTTAAAAGTAAAGATTACAAAACTGCCATAGAAGCTAGAAATAGGTAATGAAGGTCTCATGAAGATTTAATCTGAGTTCAAATTATTAATAAGAACACTAATTTTAGTGATATTGCTGAGTATCAGGTGCTATTCTAATGTTTCTGCATGGATATCTTAATTTTTACTATAATTTCCCCTCAGTTTTCAAATGATGAAACAGATTTTAAAAAATAATAATTTGTCCTAGGTCAATATTGCAAACATGCTGCTGAGCCAGAATTTATTGGGCATTATAACATAAGAGCCTGCTGTATTAACCACAGTACTTTGAAACAGAGGTAAAAATTGGCTCTGTGGTATGACTGGATCAATATTGATTTTATAATATATTGCAGGGATTAGCAAACTTTTTCTGTAAAAATCCAGACAGTAATAGTCATAAGTTAGAATTTTGAGTTGTTCATTTTCTATGGCAACATCTCTACCCTGTTGTATCATAAAATTAGACTTAGAAAATATGAAACAAGTGAGTGTGTTCTAATAAACCTTATTTATAAAAGAGGCAGTGGCCCAAATTTAGCAGGTGGTGAGCCATAGATTGCCAACCCCTAATAATGGAGCCAGCTGGTTATTGTCTTATTCTTTTGATGTTATCAGAAAACAAAATAAAACAAATATTCAAGTAAAAATAAATGCACCAGAGTTGTTATACCCACATCACAAAAATTAAAACATGATGAAGTTAGTTACATGTCCTGAGTGAATGGAACACTTAATGATATATAGTGCATCTGTAAAACACATACATAAGGTCATTTGATAAATAATTGAAAGAATAACATTGAGGATACCCTGGGAATGTTTTTCCCGCCTCTTGACACCATTCCTTCATTCATCAAACATTTATCTATCTTATGCACATGAGCATAGCCAGATGTCATGGTTAGCTACTGCTAATCGAGTTGTTTTGGAAGCCTCTTGGGCTCTTTGAAATTTCAGCTTAGCCTACTGACTTAAGGGATGTTCTTATTTAGCTCAGCTGAGAAAAGGAAGAAGCCAGGGAGGCATTCTAAGATGAATGCAGCATTATTGTCTATATCCAATGTGGTCAAATTAGATTAGGTACTGCAAACAGATAGCAACACAGTCACACAATTTCAGTTTCAAAGTTATAAATTCATATAGGACTTTTGCTAATAACTAAGAATTCAGGAAATGGTTCTCTTTTAATGAGAGAAATATTTTCATGAGTGCTGTCTAGTATTCTTTTAGGATTATTGAGTTCCATTAAGAATGTCACTTTTTGCATATTTAGAATGACAAGTAAGAATATTGTGAAAAAAAAGCCATATTATATAGACTTTAACAGTGTGGTGATAATGCTAAAAAATCATGTAATTTATTGGTAGCATTGATGCTTAGTTAGGTTAGCTAAGATGCTGAGATATAGTGCAATACTCCTTCAGAAACAAACTTTTTGATGGTGGTGTTTCTTAACCTATTTTATGCTGTAGTTAGCTTTGGCCAGGAATGAAACAGGCTGAAAAATATCTGTTATATATCCAAGGATGTCCAAGGATGTCATAGCAAAATACCACAAGTTAGGTGGCTTAAACAACATAAATTTATTGTCTCAGAGTTCTGGAAGCTGGAAGTTACAGACTGAGGAATCATCAGGGTTGTTTCTTTGTAAGGGCTGAGGGAGAATATTTTCATTGCCTCCACCTACCTTCTTGTGCTTTGCTGGCAGGCTTTGGAGTTCCTGGGCTTGTATAAACATCCCTCTAATCTCTGCCTTCATCTTTACATGGTGATCTCTCTGAATGTGTCTGTCAGGGAGAGGGCAAGGCTCAGGCCCAGGGACCAGAATTCAGGGATCTAGTAACTGAAAGAAGATGTGAGACACTGTGGGAATATTGGTCATCCTTTATTCAGAAGCAACCATAGCCATTAGCCAACATCTCAACCATCACCCTGAAGCCATTTACATAGTCTCTCTTTATATGCAATTCAAACAAAGAAGGCACACTGTCAACAGGTTACATAAGTGGGTTGGGGCACAAGCTCACAAGTTGTTGTTTATTACCACCAGTCTATGTGCTGAAGCAGAGCATTTCTAGCCTTGACTAGCCATAACATAGCTGGTTTCCAGTCCTGTCTAACCACACACACACAAAAACAACATAAAACATAACAGTCTGCCTGAAGTCTCAGTGAGGGAGCCTAAGTACAGCTATTTTAGGCTCTGCTCCAACAATGTCTATGTCCAAAGTTTCCCTTTTTATATGAAGGGTACCTGTCATATTGAATCAGGGACCACCCTCTGCTTTTTATCTCACAACTAATTACCTCTACAATGATCTTATTTCCAAAGAAGGTCACATTCTGAGGTCCTAGGGATTAGGGCTTGATTGTCTGATATTTGAGGGAGCACACAATTCAGTGTATATCAATATACCTAATGGGATTTTAAGACAATAATGCTTAATTGATTCTAATTTACCTTGTGCCACTATGTAAGTATTGAGTATGTATCGATAGTTCTCCGATTTTTATTACTTTAATGTTAAATATAACATTGAAGAAATATTTAGAAACCTCTTTGATATGAAATATTAAAAACTACTTAAATAACAGTCAACACAGGATATCTTAACAAATTCAAAATATGTGTCATTCATTCTCATATAATAGTAGCATAGATAAAATCAAAACTCAAAATCAAAATTACTTTCTGGAGAAAATTAGGTACTTATACACATACTTTCTGAATTTTTAACTGGTGAAAATTTAATGAAATGTATTATCCCCATGGTATTTATGTGCTATGATGTTTTAAAGAATTTTTATAGGGCTAAACTTTAACCTATATTTCTAGTTCTTTAAAATCACTTTCAATATAAAACATTTTAATGTTTTCCTATTGTTTCAATGCTAGTAACTGTACACTTGTTTAAAACTATCCAGTAAAACCTTTAAAAAAGAAAATGGTAGGAATTTTGGTCTTTAAATTATTTTTCAGGTATCATTAAACTCAAAATAGTCATCTCACATTGTAATTGTTATAAACTATACATACAAATTTTATTTTTTAATACATTTTTTCAATTATATAATCTTCATTCTCATCAATGTTTGAAGAGGTGATGGTCATATGAATACAAATGAATTAACCTTGTCAAATTTATCATACAATTATAGGGCGCATCTAGGAAACATGTATTTTTCAAAATATAATATTGTTTGCTTTCCTATCCTAAATTAACCCCTCTAAATTTTTGTTATTGCTCTAGCAAAAGGTACTTTAGCATTCTGACAAGATTATACATGTTATTTCCTAGGAATAAACTGCAAGTAGAATTACATTTATGAGAATAATTCAATAGTTGTAATTATTTCAGGAATATGAATTAAAAGTTTATTTGTCTTTGTGTTTATTATTTAAATTTTGTTATTTTGATATTATCTTCATTTACTTGTTGATTTCATTAAAGACTCCCTAAAACTGTTTTTTCCATTTTTCTTTTAAAGTATAATTTTGAAATAATGTTAGATTTATAGTGGTATTGAAAAGAATTTTTAGAGAGTTATAGAAGTTTTCCTATGTACCTTTGACCTGCCATACCATAATGTTTTCATCTTTCTACTAATTCATTGAAACACAAATGCACTGACACAGCTTTTGGCCTGCCAAACTATACAGTCAGCCCAATAATCCCAACAGCAAAGCCACAGAGGAGGGCTAGAGCAGCAGAACACCGGTAAACACAGTGGAGGGCACACGGAGCACACCATGCTGGGGCAACAGGGCTGCCAAGAGCCAGCATAGAGGCAAACCAGGGTGCACTGATATGTTGCACAGAGGCAGTCCAGTATTTGCCTGGTGCAGAAGCCTACTCCATAGAGCTCTGCAGCTGGAACACCCAAGCATCCACCATTTATGAACCTCAACTTCCTGCTTCCCCACAAGCAGTGAGAAAACAAAAGTAGGACCTGAATAGGACTTCAGGGCTAAGCAATACCATTAGGACTTTTCCCAAACCCTAATTAGAATAAATATGGATCAATAACATTGACCCAAGTATGATATAATACCTTAAACTAGCACACTCAGGTAGCAACTGAATTGATTATTACTTTAATGTTAAATATAATATTGAAGAAATATTTTGAAACCTCTTTGATATGAAATATTAAAAACCACTTAAATAACAATCAACACAGGATATCTGTGGCAGTTCTCATTTTATATACGCTTAAATACATAAGAATCTTACACTCATTCATCCTTGTCTCTGGGTTTCTTTTTTCTTTTCTTTTTTTTTTTAATTTGTGAGACAAGAGCACAGGAAGAAGAAATTGGTGATGAGCTTCTGGGTCTGCTGCAATTCTGTAAGGCAGAGACATTTATATAGAGCTGCAACATATTTTTCAATTGCAGAGGCCTGCATCTTATGAAACACAGAAACCACAGTTTCAACCTGACATAAAATTCACCATTTGGACCATTTTAGAGTGTACAATTCAATGGTGTTTATTATCTTCACAGCATTGCCCAGAACAACCACATGATGACACAACACTCAAAACTATGTATAATGTACAAACAGTTGGATATTTTAATATATGTTTCTTTAGCAGCATATAGCTAAATATCTTCATAATAATCAAAGTACTCATGTATTGTTTACATGCTTGGAATTGTGGGCATATTATCAGGCAATATATTTCATGCAACATTTAGGTAATTATTTATTTTATTTTTATTTTTGGTGGTGCTGAGGATTGAACCCAGAGCCTTGTGCATGCGAGGCAAGCACTCTACCAACTGAGCTATATCCCCAGCCCCCTTAAGCAATTATTTAAATAGTAGCAGGTGGCACAACTGATCAGCATCATATCTATCAGTCAGCACATAAGATGCCCACAGCACATCAACAAGCACCACAAAGTACACAATACAGAAAGATAGGTTGTCTGCCACGCCTCCCCAAATTTCAAGTATTAAGGGACAAGGAAGAAAACCATATTTAAACACAAGCATTGTAATATATTCACATGAATTCAAGGAAATAAAAAGGACATAAATCTTATTGGATAATGGATACAAGGGAAGGTCACTAGGATTTTTTAAAAATAAAATGGCATTAGATGACTTTAAAAGATTTTATGACTTTTAGCTCATATTTCTGTACTTATACTCATCGAAGCTAGAGCTGATAAATCCTAAAAAATGTACCTACAAAGTACTAGCCAAGAACATAAATTTATTCATGTACATCCAAGAAGCAATGTATATCATAGCCATTTATCAGTGTAGAAAATGATATATAAGTAATCCAAAAGAATATAGCCAGGCCAGGTCTCAGCCTTTTTTTCCTGGATATACTAAAAACATAATAAATCTTGCTCATTTTGTCCTATGTACCCCAAACTGTAAGGACTATAGAACTAAACTTGATATAGACAGGATAACAGTACTGTGTGGCAGAAACTATACTATAGTATTAATTTGCACTATATGAAGTATCTTGTTAGTGTTTTGTAGTTACACAATGTGAGACTATTATATTTTTCTATTTAATATGCCCTCCAACACTATGCTAAGGTAAAATAAAAAACTGGTCAAAATCATACAAGATATATGGAATCTTTAGAGAGTATACACTTGCTTTATTTTATACCCCAAATGCTTAAGTATTCTTTGGATTTTAAATGATAAAATGATTTCTTTTGATAAAATGATTTTAAATGATGAAATTTTAAAGTTTTACACATAGTGACAATGTACTCTGAAGGTAAAAGATTAAAACCCAAAACAGATTTAAAAAAAAAAAATTCCTGTTTGCTTCTTTTCTGTTAGTGCTTGATTTAACTAAGAACTGCAGTCCTGGCAATGTTCTATAGGGATTAAGAAATCCTGAAATTTTCCATATAATGGTTGACAAGAATTGGTCTTTGGTTCAGCCTCCTCTGGAATTTTGAGAGATAAAAGGTTATCCACACCAGTTATGTGCATCTTTCTGTACTAGAACAGTATGTGGATCACATTGACTTTGTGGTGCATGCCACAGGTTTTATGATATTCTCACTGTATAGATGAGAAAACTGGAAAAGATTTTTTTCGAACTCATGGGACCGACTTCTTTTCCCCAATAATTTTACGCTAAATGCTCAATTCAAATATCTGTAACCAAGAAAAATTATTAGAAGAATATAGCCAGGCCAGGTCTCTTTTCACTTATCCAAAGATGAGTGAAAATAGAAAAAAAAATTAATGATAATAAAATGCACTAGGATTCAGATGTAATTCTGTGAATTATGCAGTTATGCCAGTTTTTTTTAACTCCAATATATTAGCATAAGTAATCCATGCATTGATGTTGCTTTCAAAGTAACATGTCAAGCTTAGTAATAGATGACATATAGTACAACCCTAAAATGAAAATTGCAGAAATTATCCATTATATTTCTGTCAATGTAGTAATTACTTATTTTCATTTATTTGATCATTTATGATACATGCTTTTGAGTAAGTGTGGTGCTACTAGTTTGGAAGATTCAATTAAAACAATATAAAACAGTATAAAAATTGAAAATTTATTACTTGGGAACCATAGATCTTTTACATATGTTGCAGTTATGTACAGTGTAATACAATATAATAATGCAGAAATGTTGAAGTGTATGGTCAACACATCATAAATAAGGGATGCCTATTTTCATAGGTATCCAAGTAGTCTTATTAATATTTTAAAAGTTTTGAATTTTGTGGGTCATTTTTCAATAAACATTTGAAGTCTTATTTTAAAAACTCAGAGTTTCAAACATTATTGATAAAATGTTAAAGTTTTACACATAGTGACAAATTTTAATATTTTACTGTGTAAAATTATTCCTTTCTGCAATATTCTCTGGGTTCTTTGGGTTAAATTTTTTAACAAGCCAAGGTCCATTCTAACATGACAACCTTCTAATTACTATGTTTTATTTAAGCTTGTCTCCCCTTACACTTGATTCCTATAAATATTTATTGTGTATTTATTAGACAAATTACAACATGTGGATTTTAAGATCTTTTGTTACACTATATTTGCAAAGTTTCTCATAAAACTGTGGCACCTATCTCAAGCACAGTGTTGCAAGTATGGATCCAACTATCTGAGCATACTCTGCAAAGAAGAAGGAACAGCTGCATGAAATGAGATAATAGCAGATCAAAAGGAGAATTTAAGAAAGAACAAAAGATAATAGATATTGATTTATTCTGCCATAATAATAGTTTTTATGAGATAATCAATGCATACTGGATGCTCACATTGATAATAGGTAGGTTACAGGACATCTTGTTAATTGTTTCCAAAGATGAATGAAAAATAGTTGTGAAATTTTCAATTATAAATATACTGGCGTGGATCCACCTTGTCAATCTGCACCTGAGCCAAGGTCCAGGGTGGGCCCAGGTCCATCCCACCCATGGCAGACACTGCCTGAGCTCAGGTATGGCCCAAGACTTCGTCTACCCCTTCCGGAGCTCAGGCCTGGCCCAGATCTGACTCACTAAACTATGCAGAAACCTGGGCCTTTAGGGTAGGTCTTTGTCCATCCTGGCACCTGCAGACCCTCAACTCCATCCCTCAGAGCTCAAGTCTGGCCCAAGATTCCCTCCATCCACTGGCAGACCCTGCTGACCCTCAAGCCCAGGTCAGATCTTCCAACCTGTGTGGGAGCCCAGGCCCAGTATAGGCCTGGGCCCACCCCCACCCCCACCACCTGGGAGCATAGGTCTAACCCACTTCCATCTTGAGACTCTGCAACCATCCCCATAGGCTTCCCTGCACAGAAGCTTCTATGTTGGGACAACAGACAGAGCCAACAAGCAGCTGCATCTTGGAGCAGGCATTCCAAAGCCAGTGTAAGGCCCACACTTTCAGCTACATCTCTGAAAGATGTTGCATCAATCTTGGGGCACCTCCACTGCTATCTCAAGTTACCTCCAACTATTGCCACCACCACCTATAGTTGCAGTAGCATCAATCCTGGGACACTGGCAGGGTCTGGAAGCCCAACACCAAGGTGGGGTACAGATAATCTGCACAGATATTACAAGATTATAGGTTAGAAATTATAATACCTCAGATCCATACTGCAAGAAAAGAAGTCACCTGGAAAAAATAAGGGAGAAAAGTGCCCCCAGACAAACCAGGATACTATAATAACAGAAACCATGGACAACACAGTTGATGAAATGTCAGAGAAGTCCAGAAGGTTCATAATTAAAATGATCTGTGAATTAAAGAATGACCCAAATAAGCAAATACAGGCAAAAATTGATCACTCCAACAAAGATATAAGAGAGTAATTACAGGCAACAATAGATCATACCAACACAGCAATAAGGGAGCAAATAAAGATAGCAAAAGTTCACTTAAAAAAGAGAGAGAGAGAGAGAGATTTGGGGAAAAAAATCAGAAATCCTTAAAATGAAGGAAACAGTAAAATAAATAGAAAAACTCAATAGAAACCATCACCAACAGACTAGATCACTTGAAAGACAGAGCATCAGATAATGAAGACAAAGCATACAATCTAGAAAATAAAGTTGACCAAACAGTGAAGATGGTAAGAAACCATGAACAGAACATTTAAGAATTATGGAATAGCATCAAAAGACCAAATCTAAGAGTTATTGGGATAGAGGAAGGCACAAACTTTCAAACCAAAGGAATACACATCTCTGCAATTAGATAATATGAGAAAAGTTCCCAAACATGAAAAATGAATTGGAAAATCAAATACAAAAGGCTTGCCAGGACATCAAATGCACAAAATTACAACAGATCTCCACCATGTCACATTATAATGAAAATGCTCAGCATACAGAATAAGGAGAAAATCTTCAAGGCCACAAGGGAGAGTAATCAGATCACATATAGGGGGAGATCAAATCCTGTCTCAGCAGATTTTTCAATCCACTCAAACACATGAGATCTGGAACAATATATACAAAGCTCTGAAAGAAAATGGTTGACAACCATGAAACTTTTATGAAGAAAAATTAAATTTTAGATTTGATGATGAAATAAAAACCTTCCATGAAAAACAAGAGTTAAAAGAATTTATAACTAGAAAGCCTGCACTAGAGGACACCCTTGGCAAAATATTCCACGAAGAGGAATCAAAAAACAACAATGAAAATCAGCATATGGAGAAAAATAAAAACCTCTAATCAAGGAGAAACCAAGTCAAGTTAAACACCCAAAATAAAATAAACAAAAATAGCTGGGAATACAAATTATGTCTCAATAATAACCCTGAAAGTTAATGGCCTAAACTCACCAATAAAAGACATAAATTGGCAGATTGGATTTTTTAAAAAAAGACCCTATAATATGCTGCCTCCAAGAGACTCCTCTCATAAGAAAGACATCAACAGACTGAAGGTGAAAGGTTGGGAAAAATCATACCACTTGCAGGGTTTTTCATCCTCATATCAAATAGAGTATATTTCAAGCAAAGTTAATCAAAAAGTATAAAGAAGAATATTTCATACTGCTTAAGGGAACAATTCATCAGCAAGACAAAACAATAATAAACACATATGTGCCAAACAATGGAGCATCCATGTTCATTAAACAAACTCTTCTCAAGTTAAAGAGTCAAATTGACCACAACACAATAATTCTGGGTGACATAAATACATCTCTTTCACCACTGGATAGATTTCCAAACAAAAGATGAACAAAGAAACAATAGAAATCAGTAATATAATGAATACCTTAGATTTAACTGACATATATAGAATATTTCATCTTTCAATGAGTGAATACACTTTCTTCTCAGCAGCACATGGATCCTTTTATAAAATAGACCATATAATATGCCCCAAAGCAAATATTAGCAAATACAAATACAAAAAAAGTAGAGATACTACCCTGAATTCTATTAGATCATGATGGAATGAAATTATAAATCAATGATAAAATAAGAAATAAATAATATGCTACTGAATGAGCAATTGGTTGCAAAAGAGAGCAGGGAGGAGATTAAAATTTTCTTAGAGGTAAATGAGAACACATATACAATGTATCAAAATCTCTGGGACACTATAAGGCAGTACTAAGAGGAAAGTTCACTGTATGGCATTCATTCCTTAAAAGAATAAAAATTCAACAACCAAATGTCCTAATGTTACATCTCAAAGCCCTAGAAAAACAAGAACAAATCAACATAGAAAATAACTAAAATCAAGCTGAAATCAATTAAATTGAAACAAATGAAACAATTAAAAAATTGACAAAAGAAAAAGTTGGTTCTTTGGAAACAAATATAATAGACAAACCATTAGCAATGCTAATGAACAGAAGAAAAGGGAAAACTCAAATTACTAACATCCATGATGAAAAAGGAAAATCACAACAGGCATTACAGAAATAAAGAAGATAATTAGAAATTATTTTGAAAACTTGTACTTCAATAAGATAGAAAATATCAAAGGTATCCACAAATTTCTAGAGTCATATGATGTTCCCAAACTAACTCAGGATGATGTACACAATTTAAGTAGATCAATTTCAAGCAATGAAATAGAAGATACTATCAAAAACCTAACAACGAAGGAAAACACATGACCCGATGGATACACAGCCAAGTTCTCCAAGGCCTTTAAAGAAGAACTAATATCAACACTTTTCAATTAATTTCAGGAAATATAAAAAGAGGGAGCACTTCCAAACTCATTCTATGAGGTCAACATCACTCTGATTCCAACACCAGGCAAAGACACATCAAAGAAAGAAAACTTCAGAACAATATTTCTAATGAACATAATTACAAAAATTTTCAATAAAATTCTGGCAAATCAAATTAAAAAAATGTTAAAAATGTAGTGCACCAAGATCAAGTGCACCCAGATCATCCCACAGATGCAAATTTGGTTCAACAAACAAAAACCAATAAAGGTAATTCATCACACTTATCCAAACAGATAAGAACCATATGATCATCTCCATAGAAGCAGAAAAAAGCATTTAACAACACATGGCATCCCTTCAGGTTCAAAACACAGAAAAACTAGGGATAGCAGGAACATATCTCAACATCATAAAGGCTATGTATGACTAAGCACAAGGCCATCATCATTCTAAATGGAGAAAAATTGAAGGCATTCTCTCTAAAAACTAGAACAAGATAGGGATGCTCTTTTACCACTTCTTTTTAACATAGTTCTTGAAACACGGGCCAGAGCAATTAGACAGACAAAAGAAATTAAAGGAATACACATAGGAAATGAAGAACTCAAATTAGCACTATTAGGTGATGATATGATTCTATACCTAAAAGACTCAAAAAATTTCACCAGAAAACTTCTAGAAGTAGTAACTGAAGTCAGCAAACTAGCAGGATATAAAACCAACAGTCATATATCAAAGGCATTTCTGTATATCAGTGACAAATCTCTTAAAGGGAAACAAGCAAACCTACCCCATTTACAATACACTCAAGAAAAATAAATAAAGTACTTGGGAACCAACTTAACAAAAGAGGTGAAAGACCTTTACAATGAAAACTACAGAACACTAAAGAAAGCAATTAAAGGAGAATTTAGAAGATGGAAAGATCTACCTTGTTCTTGTATAGGCAGAATGAATATTGTCAAAATGACCATAATATCAAAAGCACTGTACAGATTTAATGCAATTCCAATCAAAATCCCAATCACATTCCTCATAGAAAAAGCAGTCATGAAATTCATCTGGAAAAATAAGAGACCCAGAATAGCTAAAGCAATCCTTAGCAGGAAGAGTGAAGGAGGTGACATCATGGTACCAGATCTTAAACTATACTACAGAGCAAAAGAAACAAAAACGGCTTGGTATTGGCACCAAAATAGACTGGTAGACCAATGGTACAGAATAGAGAACACAGAGACTAATCCACATAATTACAGTTATTTTGTATTAGATAAAGATGCCCAAAACATACATTTGAGAAAAGATAGCCTCTTCAACAATCGGTGCTGGGAAAAGTTGAAATCCATATGTAGCAAAATGAAATTAAATCCCTATCTTTCACCATGCAAGAAGCTCAAATCAAAGTGAATCAAGGACCTAGGAATTAAACCAGAGACATTGCACCTATTAAAAGAAAAAATAGGCCCCAATCTCTATCATATCAGCTTAGGCTCCAACTTCCTTAATAAGTTTCTTATAGGGCAAGAATTAAAATCAAATATCAATAAATGTGATGGATTCAAACTAAAAAGCTTCTTCTTGGCAAAAGAAGCAATCAGTGAGGTGAATAGAGAGACTACAGTTTGGGAACAAATTTTTACCACACACACACACATCAGATAGAGAACTAGTCTCTACGATTCATAAAAAACTCAAAAACCTTAACACCAAAAAACAAATAACTCAATCAATAAATGGGCTAAGGAACTCAACAAACACTTTTCAGAAGATATACAATCAATCAACAAATATATGAAAAAATGTTCAACATCTTTAGCAATTAGAGAAATGTAAATCAAAACTGCACTAAGATTTTATCTCACTCCAGTCAGAATGGCAGCTAATAAGAATACAAAGAACAATAAGTGTTGGTGAGGATATGGGGAAAAAGGCACACTCATACATTGCTGGTGGGACTGCTTTCTACCAATAAAGAAAGCATATGGAGATTCCTTGGAAAACTGGGAATGAAACCACATTTCCTCCCAGCTATCCCACTCCTGAGTCCATACCCAAGGGACTTAAAACAGCATACTATACAAACACAGTCACATCAATGTTTATAGCAGTACAATTAACAATAACTAAATTATGGAACCAACTTAGATGCGCTTCAGTAGATGAATGGATAAAGAAAACGTAGTATATATATATATATATATATATATATATATATATGTATATGTATATAGGAATACTATTCCAATATATATATTGGAATAGTACTCAGCAGTAAAAGAGAATAAAATCATGGCATTTGCAGTAAATGGATGGAGCTGGAGAATATAATGCTAATTGAAGTTAGCCAATCCCAAGAAATGAAATGAAATGCCAAATGTTTTCTCTGATATAAATATGCTGATTCACAATGTGGTTGGGCAGAAATGGGAGGATTAGATTAACTCTAGAGAGGGCAAAAGTGAGGGAGGAGAAAGGAAAGGGCATGGGGGTAGGATGATGGTGGAATGAGATGGACATCGTTACCCTAAGTACATGTATAAAGACACGAATGGTGTGACTCTGCTTTGTGTATAAACAGATATATGTAAAATTGTGCATTATATGTGTAGTATGAATTGTAATACATTCTGTGGTCATATGTAACAATTTAAAATTAAAAAATGATATTTGTCTACAAAAAATATATACTGGCTTGGTGACTATTCAGCAAAATGTTGTTGGTATTTTAAATCAGTCAGAATTTAATTCTTATAAATTAAAGAATTTAATTCTTATAAAGTAAGTATTAAAAGAAATTGATGGTTACTAATGAAAATAGCAATTCAATGTACTCTGTAGAGTTATTCACTGATACAGATATCCTCACTACTAATATTCCTGGCTCAAGTTTTAGTAAGTAAGGAGACTTGGAGATGCTAATAACTTTAAAGTGACATTTTTATATTCTCATACAAGTGGCCAAACTTCATAGGCTAGGGGTCTGCAAAATCTGGGAAGATCCTAAATCATTTATCTCCATACTTTATAAATAATTTATAGGCAAAAAACAGGTATATGCAATTATCTAGGAATGTGATTACCTTTATAGTATGAAAGAGTCACCTGTATAGTAAATTACTACACTGATTACACAGACCGAAGTGAAGGGCTTCTCAGAGGAGTTTTGTACTTTCTATAGCATTTATCAATTTCACCTTACTTAGTGAAAGGTCACTGGTTGGAACTTACTTTGAATTTACTTCCTAAATTTATTCTAGATGCCTGTTCATGACAGAGAAATCTGTTGATCAGTGATGAAATTTCTACCTAATTATTAGTCACCAAGTTCTCATATTCTTTTGTTCTGATGAAATGAAAGAAGTAGTTTTCAAAAGGTATTTTTTTTACAAAACTTTTCTCTTTAAGGAATTAAGAATATACATAGAAAAAATAAATTAAAAAGAATGTAGGTCAGATGAGGAATTTATTTGTCCAAGTTTTTATCATATAAAGAATAAATTAAAACATTTTACTCATTTATAAGTCTTTGTTCAATGCATAGACTAGATGAATAATCTTGAATAAAGGATATTATAAAATTTGTCACTGAATTCTTAATAAATCCTACATTTAGAATTTGAATATGTGATGTGAAAAATACTAATTAGATAAATTATTACTTTCATACATGTAAATGAATATATTTTGAATTAGTTAATCAAAATATATTTTTAATTATATGCTTCTCTGTGTAAGGAATATTGTTTTTGAAAAACCAGTGGAAAATCTCACTTTTCAAACAGAAAATGCAAAAAAAATTGCTTAAAATTTATTATCATAGCCTATAACATTACAATTAAATAAAATTGCTACTTAAATAAATGAAAAGGTATGTTTTCATGAAAAAATAAGACATAGAGAATACTTTTGTTGCTATTCTCTCTGAAAACCACTTCTGAGGCAGCTCAGATGTCTACATGCTCCTTGGTAAAACATTAAAATGCCATCTCAGTCCTTGTTTAGACATTATTGATTTTATATTACAAGTAGATGAAAGGTTCGCTTGGGGAATACTGCTGTATAATTGCTGCAATGACCTAGCCAACTAATACTACCCAGGGCAAGAACCGTTTGATCAAAATCAATGTAAAATATACGTTTATTCTCCTCAAACTTCTAGGGTATGGTAGAGAGGAGGGCGGAAGCACCAAATATGAAGAGTGATATTTAATAATGTGACATCAGAAGTAAAAGCAATTACATCTTTACTAACTCTAAATTCAAATGTCTCCACCTGACTCTGAATTCTGGAGTTGTATGACTTATCGACATTAGAATAGACAAATCGATAACTTCTGGAAAAAAAAAAAAAAACAGTGTTGCAAAAGACAGAATCTTGTGTTAGTGCCAGGATTGCAGCTTTACGAAGTTGCAGAACAGCCATACCCATTTTTAAATTCATGGTTGTATAATATGTGCAATGAATTTCACAGATTCGATGAATATATAGCATAAGATTAAGATTTGTGTTTTTCCCTTTTCTTAGATCTTCTTTAGCTCTCTTTTTCAATTGGAGGGAACTTACAATTAACATTTTATATCCACATGGAAATTCTTCCCAAGTTTGGGAATATTCATTAGATTGGTAAAATTAAAGTTCAGCTTGGTCTAGTCCAATGTATCTTCTGATCCCAAGAACAAGGGAGTGTGGTAAGAGAGTGTATGTGGACATCTTTTACTGATGTAGGTTGATTTACCATGAGCAAAGGAAACTGAAACTCCATCTATCTTAGGCAGTGCCCTATGACCTTGAAAGGGACCAAGTGCTATGTATGTACATTGATACAGATTTGTAAAACTTGTGTTTATAAAAAAGTTAATTTTTGTAATTTCCTACTATTATATTTCTAATGCTATGTAATACAAATACCACTATGTTCATAATTTTGTTAATGAATTTTGTTCTCAAAGAAGAGTTAAACATTATATTAGTCTGAGAAGCCACAAATCCAAAATCTGTTCCTGCTACTGAAGAAATCCAAAAAAAAATATGCAAATTGGGTGTCTGAGTTGGAACCTGATATCTTTAATGCCAAAAATATGTCTTTAGTCTAGAGGATATTATTTAGGGTGCCCATGTTCTGTACCACCCTTGATTGAACAAGTTCTAACTGGAAAACTTCAGCCATGGGTGAAAAAAAGATCTCAATGTTACAGTTTTTAGCAAGGACAAGATAAAACTTTTTAAATCACTTGAGTAGAATTTTATTTTAAATACTAGCAGTACCCTTGTAAATAAGACACCATTATTTATAGCAATCACAGTTCCATTTCTATTGTTTCTTCCAATCACTGATGCACACAAGGGTATAAAAACTTCTCCATGTGAGTATTATCTATGAAAGATAAATTCTGGACAGAATTTTCTCCAGTGCACTCTCTGTCATTATAAGGATATGTACAAGGTAAGAACTAATCTGTAAAATGTCAAGCACTTCACATATTTAAAGATTCTTCAACTCAGTTGAAAACAACAGCTGATCTTCTGGGGACCCATTGAGGCATCAAAACTGCTCATTTTGCTACAATACTCTACTTTTACCTCTGCATATTCTTTCTACCTAAAGCTTGTACCTACAGTTTATATTCTTACTAACATTTCCAATACCTGCTTGTTAACATAAGAATTCATTTATTCTTTACTTTTCCATTTTAGAAATACTACTAAACACATTTCTGGGCCAGGCATTCTTCTTGGAGCAAAAAAGATGTATCTATTGCCTTTAAAAACCTTAAAACCTGGCAAAACTCTGCCACAAATATCCAGAATTGTGTCAGTGAAGAAGATCCAGATCAATTCTAAGGAAGCAAGAGTGGAAAGCATCTTCTAGTTTGGAAACACAGGAGGACTTTTATTTTTGGTACTGGGGCTTGAACTCAGGGGCACTCAACCACTGGGCCACATCCCCAGCCCTATTTTGTTTTTTATTTAGAGACAGGGTCTCACTGAGTTTCTAAGCACCTCACAATTGCTGAGGCTGGCTTTGAATTTGCGGTCCTCCTGCCTCAGCATCCTGAGCTGCTGGCATTACAGGCGTGCGCCACTGCACCTGGCACAGGAAGACTTTTTAGGAAAGGAACTATGATGAAGGATGAAGAAGCGTTTTGCAAGTCAGAATTAATTAATATCAATACTGGTATTATTCTCATGAGAGGAATTTCATATATATATATATATAAACATATATGTATATGTATATATATACACACACATATATAAAGAGATACATATCGTATACATGTGTATATATGAATATATATACATATATACATATATATTTATAGTGTACTCTTGTTTGATAATACACTAAGTAATCATAATAAATTTTACCCTGCTATAGTCATATAAATGTGTGTATATGCATACATATAACTATACCATACATAGCATATACAAGAACATATTGATTTGTCAAGTTTCTTAGAATGATAGAAGATAGATTAGGATAAATAAGTGTATGTGGGAACACATTTATCTCTCTGTGTGTGTTCTATCTTTTGTGACTATCTACTGGTGGTAAAATAATGTTTTCCAGTATGAAGCTGTAGAAAGAAACTTGCATTTGAATATTTGAATTCAAACAAAACAAGAGTTAAATTCAAGGTCTGACACTCTTAAAAAGTGAGATTCTAAGCACATTGTTTGAGCTTTATATACCCCAATCATTCATACTCACATTGAATTAATTATATGTTTGATCAAGATTAAATAGTGTCATTATTTTAAAATTTATATTTTAAATAAAACCCATATGATAGCAACTTGCCTGATATTATATCTATGAACTCATAAATAGCAAAGTTTTGCTTTTCAAAATATCATTTTTCCTTTCCTAAATATTAATAGTGATAACATTTATTTAGTATTGACTCCGGTAAGCACTCTATCTTAATCATTTTATATACTGTCTTTATTGGATTCTTACAATAACCTTAGCCAGTTGTTAAGACTTTAAGTTCTGATGTCAATTTTCAAAGTTAATCATGGGATATTGTGATATTTAATTAAGAACCTTAATATTGGGGCTGGGGATGTGGCTCAAGTGGTAGAGTGATTGCCTGGCATGTGTGCAGCCCGGGTTCAATCCTCAGCACCACATACAAACAAAGATGTTGTGTCCGCCGATAACTAAAAAATAAAATACTAAAAATTCTCTCTCTCTCTCTCTCTCCTCTCTCACTCTCTCTTTAAAAAAAAAAACCTTGATATTATCCAGAGTATGTTACTTCCATATTAAAAATAAAATAGTGTTATTTCAAAAAAAACCCCTCATTTTTACCATTATCATCTCTAACTTGAATTAGTATAATATATTCAGTTTTGTTCACTTTTTGTTCTCCTGTGGAGTTTGTATTATTTGCAAGGAATAAGTCTGAGTCTTGTCTAGATAAGCCTATCATGGTTTCTATCTTACTATAACTTCCTCCATGGAAAGAGTCAACTTGCCCGCATCATTGTCATTGACTTTGTTCCATATGATGTGCTTTGGCTAATAAAATATAGTCTAAAAATGACCTGGTGCCAGTGGCAAGTTGAGACCATCAATAGCATCACTTCTTTCTTCTCACCCATCTGGGACCTTCCAATCTCCACCATTGAAAATGCATGCAGCCCCTAGCTATTGTCCTTACATACAAGGCACAAGAATATGTGATGTCAAGTAGATCTGACCTCAGTATGCAGGAAACAGCAGAACCACTGAAACTGACTTACAGATCTACTATTGAGTAATACATGCTTCTGTCATTGAGATGTTGTGTGTTTGCCCATTCACCTTATTATGTAAGACTTGCCAATGCCTCTTTCCCCTATCATAGATTCTTCCATATACTATATAAAGTAGTTTTTAATAACCATTTTCTCAAAGCTATCATTATCTATGTAAAAAATGTTTTAATTTCATACCTTCATAGTTAAACTAAAATCAAACTACACATTATAAAAATCTGACTTAACTCCAAATATACCAAATTTTCTATGCATGGGCTATTTAGAATTTTTTATTTTATGTTATTATTTTTTTTTTTGCTTTCCCTAGAAAATTCTAGTTTTTTTTTCTTCTCAAGGACTTCTCAAATGTTGTTCTCTCTTTCTAAAGATATATTCTCTACTTTTCTTTCCATGACCTTACCCTTCAGTTCTTAATTAAAAGCCTTCACAGAAATGCCTCACTGACTTCTTATATAAGCAGATTATATATATAGTTAAAATTACTCCAAGCTAAAGTTACTTTGAACTGTTTTCAACCTAGCTGGGAGTAATTAAAGTACAAACAAAGGACATTAAAATACAACATTCCATGATCCTTCCATGGACTCACTCTGTCCAAGAGAAAAATAATAGTCTCCAAAAATTGCCGACAGATGGCACATGCCTGTAACCTGAGCGGCTGGAGAGGCTGAGGCAGGAGGATCATGAATTCAAAGCCAGCCTCAGCAAAAGCAAGGTGCTAAGCAACTCAGCCAGCAAGACCCTGTCTCTAAATAAAATACAAAATAGTGCTGGGGGTGTGGCTTAGTGGTCTAGTGCCTCTGATTTCAATATCTGATACCTGCTCCCCACAAAAACAGTCTCTAAATTTTGCTTTTTCTACAAGTTGAATTAATATCTGTAATGATTTGGAAAAGAAAGAGGCAATTAGACTTAAAGAAAATGTATGGTAAATCATACTTGGTCATTCTTGTTCTGCATGAGTTTCAATTTTAAATATGTACTTCAGCTCTTAAAATAAAATGGTACAAAATCTAACTCATTATATAATGCTTTTGGCTCTTACCATATATTTATATGTATGTGTGTGTATATGTGTGTGTGTGTGTATAGTACTTAATATAATTGTTTCATATAGTTCTTTTAGCCATCATTTTACTAAGAAACATGATGCCTAAAAGGGTAGAATGAATTTTCTTATGACATTGCTGGTATCCATAATATGAATATAAACTCACAATTTTGAACTCAGAAGCTACAATTTCCATTCACAACATGGAACTTACCATTTCTACTATCAACAATGGTATGAACATACGTTTAAAAATGAATAATGGGATAGTTCTTTGGGAATAGTACTCATTTCCCTATTTTTATGGTTTATAATAAGCCTAGAATAAGTTTTTCATTAATTCTCTAATTCAAATACATTTCTACACTCATTCATAAAGTAAGTTGATAAATCTGTTAGGTGAATATTTAATGAATTGTGCACCATGTTCAGACCACAGAGTGTGAAAAGAATCCTCCAAATTGATAGTGTTAAGCAACAATTCTGAAATTGTGCTTAGGTATTTGAAAAACATTGAACATGAAAATAGTGAATTGAGTATTGTGTATGCAAATTCTACAGAATGCCCCAAAGCAAGGTTAGCTAGGCATTAAAACAGTACTTTCAGATATCAGGCTGATGTAGTTATAGCTCCCAGTTCTGCCACCTACAGGCTGCATGACCTTTGGAAATTATTTAACATCTGAAATTATATTTCCTGTCTTCAAAATGAGGACAATAGAAGCAATTTCTTCAAATTTTTGCTCTGAAAATTAAATAAGTTAATGCCGCTGTGTACAGTGTTCATAAAGTACTTGGCAAAATGTATTCTTTAATTAATAGAAAAGAAATGTTTATATATTATTTCTAGAATGAAGTGGATAATGAATAGACATGTAGCTGAAGTAAATGTCTGTTATTATGTAAGTCACCAAGATTTGAGGCACAGTGTTTTTTACTTCATAGCATAACAGCCTAAGATGTACACAAAAATATTCCTCAAAATAATGTAGTAAAGATATAATTCATTCACTTCGCTTATGCAAAACACATTAGCATTAAGAATACAACAAAGGCAGTATCCTGTGTTAATTCTAATGTAATATATTAACAGAAATTTCATTTTAAACATCAAATTAATAACTAGTATTTAGAGTTCTGGCCTTTCATGCAGTGCTACACGAGTGTAAATTGGTATAACCTTTTCAAAACATAATTTTCAATATATGATAAGGGTATTAAAATTCAAATGGTCTTTGTTACAATGTTTTTACTTTAAACAAAAAAGAAACTAAACACATAATGCATGTGTAGAAAAATTTTAATTTTATTAGAATAAATGTATTGAAATATTCTGATGTCAAAAGTAGAAAATTAGTAAAATGAATCATCACCCATAAAGTGAAATATTATACAATTATTTAAATAATATTGGATAAATAAATAATGGCAACAACATTTTAGATATAGAGCAAGAAACAGAATAGAATTGTGAAGCAATTCTACCAATCCTTTTATATTATAAACATGTACACAAAGACTGGAGAGAAATGAATCAACATTTTTGACACTAGCTATTAATAAACCTTAAAAGTTAACATGAATTTTTCTTAGACAAGGAAACATTTTTATGAATTTCATTATAAATAAAAACACTAACAAAAAGGGAATGAGATAAGACTGAGTCTTTTCATATACAGGTTGAACTCTCTTAATCTGTAAATGTGAAATCCAATAAGTTCCAATGCCTGTAATCACAACTGCTGGGGAGGCTGAGGCAGGAAGATTGAAAGTTCAAAGCCAGCCTAAGCAACTTAGTAAGGACCTAAGCAACTTTGTGAAACCCTTCCTGAAAATAAAAAATAAAAAGGGCCAGGGATGTGGCTATGTGATCCTGGGTTCACTTACCCATACCAAAATAAATAAATAAATAAATAAATTTGATTAATTAATTAATTAAAAATAAAGAAATAAACAATATCTCCAAAGTCCAAAACATGTTTAGCATCAACATGATGTCATAAGTGAAAAAATTAATTTGAAACCTTGTTTCACACGCAAACTACTGAAAATATAACATAAAAGTAATTTCAGGCTATGTGTTTGAGATGTATATAAAACAAAGAACTTCATGCTGAGACTTGGGCCTCACCTTCAAGATACCTCATTATGCATGTGAAAATATTCCAAACTTCAATATGATCTGAGGTTCAAAATACACATGGTCACAAGCCTGTTGATAAGTGGCCCAAAATGGGCCATCAATAAGGGAATATGATTTTGCTTGGAAATTAGTACCCTCTTTGGAGTGTTAAGTATTATTATAGTACCCTCATCCAGACAAGGAATACTAATTCTATTCGTTTTGGTTTATAAATAGGGTTAGTGGTGTTAAGTCTAGGAATATCAGATCTTTAGAGCAACAATAAATGTAAGTATCCCAAGTATATTTGCACTATCCCTTTTTCTAACTAATGTAGACAGATTTGGTAATTAAATATTATTTAATTATTAATTTCAGCTGGGACTGCTGATAATTATGTCCCAATATGATATTCTCTAAGATATCTCACAGGTCATCGATAAACAGAAAAGAAAAAAATGAAGGGATTAACAGTAATTATAGCAAAGTGGTTTGCTACTAAATTAATTGAATAAAAAGTAATTGGATTATGTATGATCTTCAACAGCTACTAGAGTTTAAACTTTAATTAAATTGTCATAGTCATTCAAAAATGAATGTTTGAGCATAAACTATTTTTAAACAACAAGAATAGCAGAATACTAATCAGGGCAGCCCACACCAACAACTTCAAATTGAAAGCTCTATCAGACTGATTACCAAACAATTCCCACACACTAAAATTAATAGAAAAAAAAAAGTGTTGAGCTCTGGTAATCATTTACAGACGTTTCAAATATTATTGCTTGATAGGAAGTCAATTAGCATTGATTAAGAAAACTCATTCTTAAACAATTAGCCAGATTGTGTGCAGTAAAGAAAACCTATGTTTTTAATTTTGTGGGGAAATTTTTCATGCCAGAATTCCCAAGCTATGCAATAAGTGATATTTTATTAAGTATTTCTATATTCACCATGAAAAACATTTTAAACACATTGTATGCCCATGTCTCTGTAGTAGTGTTCGAAAAATAATAATAAATGAAATGTTACATAAATAGTATATAGATTCACATTTAAATGCATACATGTATGCACAGACAAATGATCATATCCACCTATTGCCCACGATCCATACAGGCGATGAAACTTGGGGTTCCTCTGCATGAAGTGGGCTGACAGGGAAATAAAGCTAAGAAAAGAAGTCCACAAAAAATTCACAAAATACAGAAAATAATTTTAGAAAGCAAGTGCAGGAAGGCTCTTCAATCTTAGGTGTTGACTTCCACACTGGAAAGAGAGAGAGCACCTGTGTTTGCTTAGTTTATATGGCAGAACTTCAAAGGCATTCCATAGAATGTTCTTGGCCAAATAAGGTAGGAAGTGGGCTGTCCAGGCCCAAAGAGTCACGCCCAATTCCAGAGCTAGGAGAGCAGCCTTCCTAGCCCAGCAAAGACTGAAGTCATGTGCATTGTGCAATCCATTAAGTGGGAGGGGCTGCAAAAGGGCCTGGAATGCCAGATCACAATCTTCTCTGTGGCTTAAGCCCCAGTGAAGACATTAAATAGCTAATGAGACATTAAATAGTGGCTTCCCAGAACCCACATCTGGACAGACATGCACATATACATATCTCAACTGACATATCTGTCAAGCAGCTCAGACAGCTACTTAAAGGTTGTAGTACTGATTACTGAAGACTTCTTGGGGGAAAGATAAGCAGTTCCTTTTGCTTTTCGTACTCCAGTATGAATTTCATATTTTTACTACTTACTCAAGGGTACAAAAATATGAAACTGCATCAGTCAAACACAGAAATTTTGAGTGATAATTGAAGGTGAGAAACTGAGTATGGTGATTTTATAAAGATTTCCTAATATAGGATATGAACTACCTTTATAGAAAATTCAGTTTTTATCTTCTTGCTGAGAAATGCTTACCAAAATGATCCACAAGTCATACTACATCTGATTTTTCAAAGATACATGTTGCGTTACTTTCAATTTGAACCAAAGTCTTCTCTAGGTATTTATAATAGATTGGGATCACTTGATTTTATGTGACTATTTTATGTACAGATATTTGCAGTTTAAATTACGTAGCAATAATTTTCTTCTCTATTTTTGGAATATGAAACTTTTGTTTTAAAAAGAAAACAAGATTAAGGAACTACATTCTATTTCTTGAGTATTGTTTTGACACACACACACACACACACACACACACACACACACACATAATTCATTCATTCATTTCTCCCAGTAATACATTGAGAAAGAAGTTTCCTTTGAAAAAAATAGGTATCTGTAGTTCAGAGGCGTTCAGCACTTTTCTTAAGGTCACACAGTCTGTAGATCATAGAACAGAGAGTACATCTCAAAGCCCTGCTCATTACATTCTCCAGAAAAGATATGAAGTGGTTAGGCCTTTGCATGGGCTGAGGAGCCAGTGCAAGAGAAAGGTTGAAAATTTTCTTTCTTCTCTTTAATTAGTTCCCCATTGGCAGTTCCTCTACCTCAAGGCAAATTCACCACATTGACCCTAACTATACTCCTTTATTCCAAACTTAATTTAGAAAGATTGACAGTCCTAGGTATAAAATTAACTGGTCACATATTTTAGGATAACTGGCAGTGAAATTAATGCCACTTGTCAAAAATAAAACTAAACCTAAAGGCAATTCATGCTCCCTAATACAGAAAGATTTTTAAGCATAATAACAAAGAATGTCAGATGGTTTGTAATAATTTTGTGCTGTATAAAAGCAAAATCATTTTACTGGCAATTATTAAGGTATTTCTGAATATTCAAGAAATGATGTAGTAAAGCTATAACAGACTTTCATCATCCTTTGGTAAATATAAATCTTATCTATAGACAGTTTTTCTCATTTGTTTATGCGGTAAATTTTTATGAAATTTACTTTGGACCAGACAATGAGCAAGGCACTAGAAATTCTAAGGTGCCTATGATGTGTCTTCTGAGTGTAAGAAGTTCATTATGAAGATGGAAAAAATGCATGTCTTTAAATTCTAGTGGTATCCTATGATAAACGCTCCATTACTGCCAGAATTAAAACCTATGAGACGTAAGAAATGAATAGAATAAACCTGAGGAAATCTGGAAGAACTTCACTAAAGAAATTATGTTTCTGATGGTTTTGAATATACAGGTAGAAGTTTGTAATGTAAGCAATGATAAGAAGAGTTCAAGCTTTCCTTTACTTGCTAATATGGTATTTCCATATATAGCATTACCATTTTGATAAAAGTTTACAAGTATTTATAGGTGAGTGATGATGGTGTTAATAGTGGTGGAATGGTGGTGGTGGTATGGTGATAGTAATGGTGATAATTGTGGTGATATTCAACTATGGAACAGTCTTGTTAAACATAATCAAGATCCAGACAAGAACAGATATAATAATCACATTATTAAATATTTTTAATGATTCATAATAATAGGAAAAACTAACTAGTTGTTTGGTGTGTACTTCAACTTCTTTGAATAAAAATATCCTTTCAATTTAAAATTATCATCCTTTTACAGTAAACATCAAACTTACAAAAAGTATACAACAAGAAGAAAATTTATGTTAACAGAAAGAAATAGCTACATGAAAGTTAGAAATCAATAGATGTTACAGTTACCTATGCTGACCTCAAAATGCCTATTAGGAACTTCTGTACTCCTTAAAAATCGTGGTTTCTATGAGAAAAGTTCAAATTTTATTGTCTCAAATTATTAATTAAGGAACTTCTGTACTCCTTAAATATTGTGGTTTCTATGAGAAAAGTTCAAATTTTATTGTCTCAAACTATTAATTATTAGAGATATTGGGAATGATGAAACAGGAATGTAGAAGGTAAAGGGTATATGTGGAAAATAAAATAAAATGGGACAGTTTATATTTATTTCCTGACTTTGTTTTATTTATTTATTTGAGAATGAGGTACATACAAAGGCTTTCCATGCGTTGTTGTTTTTTTTTTTTTTTTTTGCACAGGATAAGACACAAGATGCAAAAGTACAAATGCCTCAAAATGCTTAATATTAAATCTTTTCAAATAGAATTGACAGGTTATTGGAATAAAACCAATGAAGATGAGGTTAGACCTATTTTCAGAAAAAATACCACAAGATAATGGTGTTATCTGTGTATGTGTATGTGAGCACACCTCAATGTATTCAGGCTGCTGGGGCTAAAAGACCACAAACTCGGTGACTTGTAGAAAACAGAAATTTATTTAATTTATTTATTCTTTAAATAAATGAATATTTTTCCATCACAGTTCTGGAGGCTGAGAGACCCAATTTCAGTGCACCTGAAGATTTGTCCAGTGAGTCCTTATTTCTCATAGCCAAAGGCCTCTTGCTGTATTCTCACATGGTGGATAGGACAGGACACATCTCTGGCCAACTTTTGCAAGGGCACTAATATTATTATTACCTGTTAAAGAGCCTACCTCCTAATCCTACTGCCTTGGGAATTATGTTTCAATATAGGATTTGGGAGAGACAAAAACATTCAGACTATAGTGGTGTTTTTTATATATATATACTGTGCTTTGAAATTTATTTTGCTATTAAAAAGCCAGTGTATCTTTCATTAAAAGTTTATTTTGTATTATTTGGGTGACTTGAAATACCAGAAATTTATTATTTCACAGTCTAGAGGATAGAAATCTGAAATAAAGATATTGGAAGGACCATACTGTCTCTGAGGCCTTTAGACAGCACATCTTTTCTTGATTCTTTCAGCTTCTGGTAGCCTACGGTGAATGTTCCCTGGATTGAAGAGCTAGTAGGACTGTAAACTGTGTGCACCTTCACATGGCATTCTCCCTGTGTGTCTGTGTCTTCCTCTTCTCACTAGTATGCTAGTCACACTGGCACACAGCCCACCTACACTAATCTTGCCTCATCTTAAATAATTACATCTGCAATGAGCCTATTTCCCACTAAGGTCACATTCTGAGACACTAGGCCTTTGTATTTTAATACATCTTTGTGATAGATACAGTTCATCTCATCGCTCTATGGAGTATTGTCTCATTCCATCTTTGTTGCCATTGTATTCAAAATAGATTTTCTGTAGGCAGTATTTGTGTGTATGTGTGCAGCCTGCTCTAAGAGTCCTCCTCTCAGGGCTGTAGGATTAACAACAGCCACAAGACCCACTCAAGCCTCCCGTAGGGCAGACACTATGTGTCACTTAGCAGTATTGTGTAGCAGGACGCAAGGATTTCCGGGAGACAAGATCACCTTGTCACAGGTGTAACTTTCATAAACCTTAAAAAATAGTTTTCCTTAACAAGAACAGTTTAAACTATCTTTATAAAGTATTAACCTCGTAACAGACCTGAATCAGTAAAGGTTTAAGAATAGAAGAAGAACCACCCCCAGCAAACTCTGAGGATGATCTGTGGTCAGAGATGCTCCTAGTATCAGTCATCAGATCCTCTGACTATATCTGGCCTGTGTCTTTATCATGTGAGTGCTGTCAAAATACACTGCTTGAGCTTCAAGTAGTGTCCAAGACTCATCTTTGGTAGAAATTGCTCCTGGGGAAAGTAAATAACCACCACCACCTGAAATCTTCAAGCATGACAATATGTATATGTGACAGTATATGTGTTTATTTTTATATTATTCTGCCAATCTTTCTGCCTTTTAGCATTTGTAATTATTCAAATGGTTTTGTTTTTTTTTTTAATTGTCTTTAAATAAATGAGTATTTTTCCCTGATGTCTTTAACTGTGATATGGTTCAGGAAAAATGAAGGAGCCTGCTTTGATTAATGGTGTAACCAAATCCATTGTTACATTTAAAAAATAAAAATAGTGTTCAGTTTTGCCTTCCCTAATTAAAGGTTTATACATACATTATATATATATATATATATATATATATATATATATATATATATATACACATACATACATACATACACACACACACACACACACACACACACACGTTGTATACTTCAATCTAATTTTCTTTTTTTTTTTTCCTTCCAGTGCTGGGGTTTGAACCCAGAGCTGTGTGCATGTTAGGCAAATGATCTCCCACGGAGGTACCTCTCCAGCCCTCCAATTATATATCTGTATTCCAAAACTCAGTTTTGCTCTAACAAAACAAATACTATAATTACAATACACTACTACCAATTGTACTTTAAAAATGATATAATACTATGTAAACATAAGGATGCATTGATTATAATTGCAGTCAAAAGAATGAGGCTGACAATAATGATGATAGTTTCAGGATCACCACAGTCTTGAGTCCCCCAGCACGGAATAGTATGTTCTTCATGAAACAAATTATTTCCTAATTTATGCCCAACATAGGTCAAGCAGATGTTTTTGGATTCTAGATCTACTGAGGTAAGGATATTTTCAATAATGTTTGAAAAGAACATAATGTTCCAGTTGGTAAGAGTTTTTATAAATTTTAATATTATATGTCAATCACATCTCTCTTATGTAAATCAATTCAAATACAATTGTATATAGTTTATCTTCTCATAGCACAGGTGGTTATTCGAGACTTTGTCTTTTAATCAGCAATATTTCAATGCTATTATGTTACATTTCACATGAGTTCCAATCTTCCTATTGGCCTTTATTAGTGATTTTTTAGTATTTCTGAGGTGTGTTTGCTTGTTTCCTTGTTTTTTTCTGTTGAGGAAATTCTAAATTCTAACTAGACATGATTAAAAAGTGATAATGAATCCTAATTGAAGTAAGAAGTGTGTTGGAGAACATAAAAAGAATGGTCTAGACATTTCCTCAACTCCAGACATGACCTAGAGAGTAATACATACACCAGAAAATTCAGGTAATAGGGAAGTTGCTAACTAGGTAGAACTACTATTGAAATTTTAGCATTAGTAAGATTATAAAACAATTTGTAACCTGTTTTATAAGAGTTTAAAGCTATGTTTATCTATTTTTTATTTTTTTTTTTTAGTTGTAGACGGACACAATACCTTCATTTAATTTATTTTTATGTGGTACTGAGGATCAAACTCAGTGCCTTACACATAGGAGACAAGTGTAGTACCACTGAGCCAGAACACCAGCCCTATGTTCATCTTTATATGATGAGAGATCTGTACAACAATTGTTTAATATATCTATAACTATGTAGCTACATCATGCAAAATTATATGATTTCAAAGGGAATAACATTTTCTTCCTGTTTAAGCAACACTGCTTAAATTGGATCTACAGTTGTGCGTACACACACACACGCACACACACACACACACATACAAAACACAAAAGCAGACAACCTCACCCCAGGAAGCAGCATTTCATATCAGTTGGTATTTTGTTTTAAGTAGAAAAAAATGGTCTATATTTTAGACTATAAAGTCGTTTTTTACTTTTCAGAGAGTTTTGTTCCGTGTATGTTCTTTTTTTATTCTTTGCTCTATAACACATTATTGCAAAATGAGGGACAGCAAAATTCTTTCTTGAATAGAAATCTAGCTCAGATCCTATTTCTATATGGGCAACAAAAACTTTTTCCCTATTATTATTATTAGAATGCATTTTCTTTTTATTGGTGCATAACAATTACACAGAATTGGTATCATTGAGGAATATCTGTGTATAAACAATGCTTGTGTCCATGCCCTTTATTACAAAATATAGTTTCTCAAAATTTTATAAACTACATTTCACATATGTAAAAGTGAAAGATAGAATAATTCTGAATAATTAGGTAACTGGAATGTACATTGTTAATCTACATTACATATATATAAAAGTCAACTTTTTAATGGGAATTTCTAAACTGCAAGAGAAAAACATTTTTAATGGTGATTAGAATAAGCATTTATTAAATGCATGCCATATGATTAAATGCAGATATAAAATGATTTATATAAAAATATAAATTGAGCATATTTCTTTCCCATGGAGTTGAGCTAAAATAAGAGATAGGTGTGAGATTTGTTCTGGGTTTAAGAATTTGAATGGCAAGCCAGAGTTGTTGGTTTTTATAGATGTTGAAATTGAAAGTGCTGAGGTGACTTTTACTCCAAAAGTGTTTTCCTAATAAAATTTACAAGGTCTGATAAAATTTCTACGATGTCTCAGCTCCTGTCAATCTTCTATAACCCTTAGGATTTAAATGGATCAAGAAGTAAAGAGAGTCACAACTTTCAAGATTACAATATTGTACTTAGTTCTCAAAATGTTTCTAGAAAAAACTTTGAAGGACCTTTGGTAAGTGCATTTTCCAGATACTGCATTTTTTTTCCTTAAAAATTTTCCATTGTAGGTTAAATGGAAAAACAGTGATGTGAAACTTGGTCTTTAAATGTAGTTTTAATATTGCATAGAAATCAGATTCTCCAACATTGGAGAATGGTTTTACCAAACTAAATATTATGGATGAATTGAATAATATCTTCATTCTCACAGGGTATAAAATATATACAGTAGGAGATATAGTTATAAAACAATATGAATTGCCATTGGGGGTAGGTGGTTATTATGGCTATAGATGCTTTTTCCTTTAGCTGTCTGCCTCCTCAACAGAAAGCATCTCTTCCAAGTGGGTGTATAAGGAAACAGTGCTGAATAAAGTATTCTCATGCAGATTATCATAGGTTTCAAATTTTTGAAAATTAAAAAAAATATTTTCTGTGGGAAAGAATTTTAAGTAATAATAAAATATTTTTTTAAAAATTTCGTTGTGCTGATAATTTACCCTGAAGTCATTAAATTCTGCATTTGACCTATTTTGGTTAACAGAAAACTCATTAACAGTTATCAGTCACTATGATCTAGTGCATGTAGATATGCTATGAGATTTCCTTGTTCATTAATTCTAACTCAAATTCTACACTTACAGAAGCAAGAAGCTGTTCCTTTGACAATACAGTAGTAAGAAATATCAGTTTAAAAGTTAAACTATGCTCACACTAACCTTGTCATTCATATCTATTTCTACACAGTGAAAGAAATTGAAATTAAGTATGTCATAAAATACAAAAGGCTTTATTCCAGTTAAATGGTTAGGTCATTTCAAAATTAGAATCATACTTCTAGATTTTTCATGATACTAATAATTTGGAATATGCCATTTGGATATTCAAGGACTAACCCAATTAATCTCAAGGTAGATATTCAAGAAAAAAAGGCAGAGTAGTAAGTTTTAATTTGGAATCTTGCGATCAAGACTTGAATGTGAGCTTCTATATTTTCTCTGCTCTTGTAGAGCAACATGCTCTAGAATATTTTTTTTTTTCAATTTAAAATGAAGATATTAATGCTAAGGTATTTTTGAAGGAAAAATAATTCTGTAATAAAGGAAAAACCTAATCAAAATATTAGTCCACTTCTGGAGGAACAAAGTAATGTCCAATGCCCAAATAATTATTGTATTTTATTTCAAATGGTTAAATTAAAATATGCATTGTTTCAACTTAGTGGATCATCTAGGCATCTTGTACAATATTTATTACAAATAATTGTCAACTTTAAAACACATATTTACTATTATTAGAAAACAAGGTTATTCATTTTAATAACAATTAGTATATGCTCTGAATCTTCCTTATAAAACAAAAAAACAATTGAACATAAAAATGTACGGATAGGCTGGGGATGTGGCTCAAGCGGTATCGCGCTCGCCTGGCATGCGTGCGGCCCGGGTTTGATTCTCAGCACCACATACAAACAAAGATGTTGTGTCCACCGAAAACTAAAAAATAAATATTAAAAAATTCTCTCTCTCTCTTTCTCTCTCCATCTCTCATTCTCTCTTTAAAAAAAAAATGTACGGATTAAAGAATTCCATACAAGAAGGCATAAAAGCATAAATATTGATAGGATATCATGATGTACTTATGAATTCAACAGTGACTTCTAAAGAAAAAGAGAAAAAAGAAACAGAGAGGGCTGGGGTTGTGGCTCAGTGGTAGAGTGCTCACCTAGCATGCAGGAGGCACTGGATTCGAACCTCAGCACCAGGTAAATGTAAAATAAAGATATTGTGTCCACCCTAAAACTTAAAAATAAATATTTTTTCAAAAAAAGAAACAAAGAGATAGAAGGAAAAAGGACAGAAGAAAGGAAAGAAGGAAGGAAAAGACAATACTTGTACATACGGACTTGAAATTCTTCAGATTTTCCACAAGTTTCAGTCTTTACATGTGTGTGCGCACACTTATGTACTTATGTATAACGTCTCTTCACCTTAATACGCTGATTCAATCTAGATATATTAAAGGCTTCATAACGAGTATGAACACATTCTTATTGAAAAGCAGTACTATTATTGGATGAGATTTATGAAAAGGTCAAGAAGTTAGTTTTCTCTTTATTAAGTTTTGTTAAAATTTTAAATATTATATAACCTTTAGAATCAGATAGCCTTACATTTATTATAAATATTCTACAGTGTAAGCTGAATTTTTAAAATGTGTAATATGTAACAATTTTTAAAAAATTTTTTTTAGTAGTCAGTGAACCTTTATTTTACTTATTGATACGCAGTGCTGAGAATCGAACCCAGTGCCTCACACATGCTAGGCAAGCGCTTTGCCATTGTGCCACAATCCCAGCCCAATATGGAACAATTTTAATGGGATAAATAGACATAATAACACCTAAATTGTATTAAATCTATACATATATAAATTTACATACATAAAATAAAATGTAACATGATCCAGCTCAGGGATCAGCTGATAAGAATCTTAGATCCTGTGTTCAAATGTCTCAGTGGGGAGATGATTATTATGTTTAAACATGAAAAACAAAGAAGTCTTCACTCATTCAGTGAGGATCTTCAGATTCACTGAGGATCTTCCTCAGTATGGAATTCTTAATGCCTAAGGAAAATGACACTCTACCCAGGATACAGTTCCCTTGCAGGCAATAAGATAATGTTTTTTAAATTACTACAGTGTTCCTCCACATATGGCCAATGGTGAGAAACAATTATCGCTATTAATTTCTCTAGCAACTTATATTTTCTCCATACGAATGTTAACTTTTCTGATCTACCATGTCTCCTCACTATGTGATTTGTTAAACATAAGAGACATATTCATTTGCCATGGTTGTGAATGATCCAAGCAGAAATATTTTGAATATAATTTGCCTTTAAGAAAAGATATAGCATTTTAAATTTTATGTATAGGTAATACTTAGTAATATTTTGAAAAAGACTGGAAAGTCAAAAATAAAATTGACCAATTTCAATCAGTAAGCTAAGAAGAGGAACAGAATTGGGAAAGGAACAAAAGAGATTTACAGGAATACAAGTAACAATAAATGTTAACAAGGATGGAGGGAAAGGGTACACTCATACGTAGCAAATTAATGGAACCACTCAGGAAAGCACTATGGATATTCCTCAAAAAAGTAGAAATAAAAGCAACACTTGATCTAGTTATACTATTTTTCACTGTGTATCCAAAGGAGTTAAAATCATCATATTATAGTGTCGCAGCCACATCGATGTTTATAGCAGTTCAATTTGCAATAGCTAAGCTATGGAACCAACCTAGGTGTCCTTCAAGAGGTGAATGGGTAAAGAAAATGTTATATGTGTAATGTATATATGTATATAATATATGATACAATATATATAAATGTAATATATAGTATATATAATGTAATAATATATGTGTTTTTTAAATGGTGTATTGAAATTTTATTAACTTTTTGTTTTAATACAATGTATATAATGCTAATTTATTATTTATTTATTTTATTTTTTAATATGATAGCAGAATGCATTACAATTCTCATTACATATATTGAGCACAATTTTTCATATCTCTGGTTGTATAGATAGTATATTCACACCAATTAGTGTCTTCGTACCAGTACTTTGGATAGTAATGATCAACACATTCCACCATTATTAATTATCCCATGCTCTCTCCCTTCCCCTCCAACCCTTCTGCCCTACCTAGAGTTCATCTATTCCTCACATGCTCCCACTCCCTATCCCACTATGAATCATCCTCCTTATATCAGAGAAAACATTCAGCATTTGGTTTTTTGGGATTGGCTAACTTCACTTAGAATTATCTTCTCTAACTCCATCCATTTACCTGAAAAGGCCATGATTTTATTCTCTTTTTCTTTATGCTGAGTAATATTCCATTGTTTATATATGCCACATTTTTTTCCTTTCATCTATTGAAGGGCATCTAGGTTGCTTTCACAGTTTAGCTATTGTGAATTGTGCTGCTATAAACATTGATGTTGCTGTGTCCCTGTAGTATGCTGTTTTTAAGTCCTTTGGGTTATATAAGTGTTTCACACACACACACATACACACACACACACACACACACACACAGTGGAATATTATTCAGCCACATAAAAGAATGCCTTTATGATATTTGCCAGTAAATGGATGAATCTGGAAACTAGATTACTAAATGAAGTAAGCCAGTCCCAAAAAACAAAAGAGAAATGCTCTGTCTGACAATTGAATGCTAACACACAAGAAGGTGGGGAGAGGAAAAATAGAAGTTCAATAGACTAGGCAAAGAGGAATAAAGGGAAGGGAGGGAGATAGGAATAGGAAAGGCACTGGAATAACTGACATAACTTTCTTATGTACATATATGAATACACCACATCATGGGAAACCACAAGATTGGGATCCTAGTTAAAAGAAGATATACCCCATGTTTGTATCAATATGTCAAAATTTACTCTACGGTCATGTGTAACTGAAAAGAACAAATAAAAAGATTTTAGCTGTTAAAGGAAATGTTTACTCAACTATATAAATATTTCTGAAGCAGATATATTGAACTATTATTGTGTTAATTATAGACGGTAATAAATGTTTGATCTGTATCTATAAATTGATAAAAATTTGTATTAGATTTTTAAAATAATAACATTAATTTATTGAAGGCCTAATATACATCAGACACTGTTTTAAGTGTGTTTTATATGTTATGCACTTTTAGTCCTGTTATAACTAATATATTATTATTTTTTCAATAATTTAATAAATCCTTCTTTTTTTTTTGTACCAGGGGTTGAACTCAGGGGCACTCAACCACTGAGCTACATTCTTAGCCCTATTTTGTATTTTATTTAGAGACAGGGTCTCACTGAGTTGCATAACACCTCACCATTGCTAAGGCTGACTTTGAACTCAAGATCCTCCTGTCTCAGCTTCCCTAGCTGCTGGGATTACAGGCATGAGCCACTGTGCCCAGCTATTTTTAAAATTAGAATACAGAGTATTTCTGAGAAAAGGCAAGTTTCTTCACATTCATTTTAAAAGCCTCTAATATCCTTTGAAATTAAATATCTACTAAGCAAAACTGAAGTTGGAATGAAAATTTGCCTGACTTCTCTTCTCACATCTATTTCCATCAAGATTGTTAGGGTAATAAGACTGAAAGAAAACACGTAGTTCTAGGAAAAATTCAAGAAAGTATTTAAATATTGAATAGATGTTTCTTGAATAAAAATTTAAAATGTACAATTTCATAATGTGCACTCATTCTTAAATTTTGATATATTCATGAATAAGATTTGAGTTAAGTGACTTAGCACTTTTTTAACAGAGAGAGAGAGAGAGAATTTTTTAATATTTATTTTTCAGTTTTCGGTGGACACAACATCTTTATTTTATTTTATGTGGTGCTGAGGGTCAAACCCAGTGCCATACACATGCCAGGCCAGTGGGTTACTGCTTGAGCCACATCCCCAGCCTGGTTTAACGCTTTTTATCTACCATTTTGATCTTTAACTTTATGATAAGTAAGCATAATATTGGCAAGTTGACATTATGTCATTTGGAAAGGAAATATGACAGTTTTTGACGTAAAATAAATCTGTCCTTTAAATTTTGTTGTAAAATACACGGATACTCTAATTCAAAGTATTCTTGAAATACAGAAGAGATTCCAATATCGCATTTATTTGTATTTGGTAGAACATCAAAATTATCTGATGATCTTCATTGCTTGTTATTCTTTCAAGTTATATTATTAAGAACCAGTATAAAGTGTGTTGTTAGTAGATAGATTCTAATTAATCATTTCAGGATAACTATCTTGAAACTAAACCTTTATTTCAAATGTCAATTTTTATTTTATTTCATTCAGCATTCTCATAATTTTCATAGAAATTGCTAATAAAGACCATATAAAATTAATTAGGTAAAATGGACTTACTTCATTTATTATTATATAATTGATATTTTTACATATAACTTATATGTAAGTTACACATATATGACATTGTAATTCCACTTGGATTATATTATGTTACATGTTTTTCTCTAGCTTAAAAAGTAATAGCTAAAATTAGAAAAAATCTCAGGAGAATTCAATCTTTCAGGAGTGTTTCTGAAGTCTTCTAATGTCATAGCATACTTATATACTCAAAAACAAAACAAAACAAACCTCACATTTCTATGGTAATAATGATCTCTTCCAGAAATTCACTGGAGGGAAATTTTAGTTTTGTTTTATAAATTATAGGATTTATTAAATTTTTTATTTTGTTTTATTTTTTCCTTTGGCTATTGAATTACATTCCCTAAATAGTTGCATATTATAACTGAAGGATTACCTTTTATTCTGATAATCTTCTGATCCAGGGTACATGAGAAAATGAATTTTTAAATCCTATAATGTTCTTCATGTGAATTCAATCTGAAATGAATTTCAATATATCTCAGTCTTAGAATATTTTTTTTCATGGCTTTAGGTACCTTCTTTGAAATCTCTTAATTGATCTTTTGTAAATCTTAACTATTCTTTTGTATTTTTAATCATTTTATTTCTCTGTTTTTTGGTTATTATTCATTATCACAGACAAAATAAGTTATTCTCATCTGAAAGTCTCAGATTAGTGCTTATCTCATTTATTAAATTTAAAAAAATCTATAGTTATTCCACATATATGTGTATATATGTTCACCTATATATCTATCTGTATCTGCAAGACAGTTAATGTTATTTATGTATGCCCATTTTAGTAGTATCAAAGATTGATTCATTCAGCCACCTACAGCAAAACTACAGCAAGCAACTTCCTCCCTTAGTCCCTGTGAGACATTCAGTAATAGTGGTTCCTTTTTTTTTTTTTTTTTTAAGACTCACATGAGGAATTGTATGTCAGGATTCTAGGTTGACACAGTCAGCATTTTGCATAATTCCTTTCATGCTTCAATATTAACCACACTGGCTTATCAAACACATGCAAAAAAAGCATGTCAGAACAAAAGTTCACAGAAGAGTTCATCATACTGAAACATATTTGAATTCTATTTAAAGTGTGACTGTAGTGATTAGATTTGGAAGTCAGCTAAACAGTGAACTCTAAGCTAAGTCTGACATTGTGAGAAATTATTTACACAAGTCAAAAACATTTTAATGTACAGTTTCAAAATTAAAGGGACACCAAATCTTCTATTTTAGTCATTTATGAACATAGTAGCAGTGAAAGTCTATCATGATAAGCTTAAATGAGGAAACCTCAAGTATTACGGAAAACTGAAAAACTGTTATCAATATATATTAATTAGCCTACAGTTATTAAAAGTTCAAATGTATAAATTTCATTCATTATAATTTAAATGAATGAAAAAGTGACATAACTTTTGTAATGAGATAATATTTCAGTCAGGATCGTGAGTGACATTATATTTGCATCAACATCTTTATCCAGGTTATTCCTACATTTTGTTTGGTTGGCTTTTCACAAGGAAATTCATAAAAGTAAGTAGTTGCTAATCTTAGCAAGTTGTTTTTTTTTCTTGCAACTTTCCTTTGCAATATGAGGAGACCCTAAAATTTCTTATGCTATATGAGGTTGAAAGAGAAGAAATATAACTTTTTAAAAATATGTTTGAATCTCTAAGGGTTAACATCTATTTACTATATAACTATAACTAATATAGATTGAAAGTGCAAGAATTCATTAAGGCATTAAAATTATTTCTACTAGGATTTTTTGATATATATTAAGAATCTCCTGATATTATACAACAATTTGGCCAGTAAGGCAATGCAATTCACTTCCGTAGGTCATATTAAGTGTTTGTCTTAAGCAAAGCTATGTGCAAAGTGTTAACTCAATTTTCATTACTTACATATAACATTTGATATATGAATATAACATTTTATGATATCACTGAAAATGTTAAATTTCAATAAATAATTAATTGATAAAAATTTCAAAAAATAAAAGTGTCACAAAAGTTTTTTTTTATTCTCAAATTCTATCCCAAACTAAGTTAATTTGTGACCAGATTTGAAGTAATGTTTGTTTTTGCTAATGTGTTGAAGATTTGTTTATGTTAAGAGGGATTTCAATATCAGTTTTCAAAAACTTCTGACATTTAAATATATATTTGAGAAAATTCCGATGAATCCCAAAGAGTTGGCATAACTAATTTATCTTTATGCTTCCCTGATATTATACATGAGCCAACTGAAATAAAGAAGGTATTTTGAGAGTTCTTTGTGAGTATAATTGGTAATAATGTGAAGAGAAACAAAGAAACTCTTTCTCAGAATATCTAATGAAATGAGCCAAAACTGATCCAACTTCTCCAAAGCAAATGAATAAAAAGCTCTTATCACATTCAACAACAAAACAAAAACCTCTAAACAAAAGTAATTAATTAGAAATATCTAATCATTGAAAGAATAGAATCAAGTGACATAAAGGATAATAATGATTGTCAAAAAAGAAAAGAAAAAAATTATAGAACACTGAGGGTTCTAATCCTTCTATCCAAATTAAACACATGAAACAAATATTTGCAACAATCACAATAAATGTGAAGCAATTAGATCTAAAAATTAAAGCACTGGAAGCAAAGATAATGCCTAAAGAGGATAAAAATATAGGTAAAATTTGATTTGTGTTCTGAAAGTAAAAAATCCAGCCAAAACATGTAATAATAGTAAGAGAGATAATTCAGGAAAATTCTATTGGAACAACAATTTAACTAACTGAATCATGTCAGGAGAAAATAATAAAAAACAGATGAAATATGTCAGAAGCAAATGATTGATTTGAATATTATAATGAAAAACCTCTAGGCATTCACTGTTGTTTGAGATCATTAAAATAAGAAGAACATCAAATATGTATTCACAAATTACACTTTATTGTCCAACAAAGAGAATTGTTTCCTTCGGGTTCACAGTGCTTAAAGAGAAGGATAAAAATAAGAACTTCACAGGAAATATACTAGATAGACAAGGTGCATCAACCACATGGTCAATGGGTTACAATATTATTAAAATCTAGTTGCTCAATGAGGATGAAAGCAGATCTCTGAAAAGAAAACACTGACACAAACCTCAAGGTGCACCTTTACATCAGTGGTTCTTGGGAAGATGGTGTAAAACGAAGTGGAGATCCTTGGTGACACATAAGAGCTCAAGGCTGCAGGGTGGTGGTGCCATAGATAGATGAGGCTTCTGAGATCAGCGTGCAGGCAAATAGGATGTGGCCCTGTCTCAGGTCTTTGGAGAAGCAGCTGTGAGTACAGTCTTCTCTCTTTTAGTCTTCTCTGCTTGAATTCCCAGAGCCTCATGGTCAGAGGTTGCTATGGGGAGCCACTCCAGAAAGCACTCTAAGTCCCAATTTCAAATCAAAAGAGAGCTTTATTACCTGACCAGGGACTGTCACTCACCGCAGAGATTCAAGCTCTGTGGGAGGACAGACAGGATGCACTCAAGGAGAATATAAGGACAAAAACCAAAACTCAGTGACTTGCTTATTGTCATGTAAGCTAGTCAATCACAGAAATTAAAACATTAATAAGCGGGACCTGTGGACTCTAGGTAGGACTGGAATTTTCCAGTCAGCAAGCAAAAGATAAACAGAAGCTAAAAAATCATTAGCTTTGCAGTTCAGTTGACCACAGTCCTGGGCTCAAGCAGGTGCTAGACAGTTGCATCCTGAATTTGGCAGGGGTCAAAGTCATGTAGACCCACAAGGGCATTCACACCCAGAATATTGCTCACCAGGACCACCACTGCATCCTGAGTAGGGTACAATTTGCAGGGTACAAAGTACAGAAAGACAATTTTTATTAAAAAAAAACAGCTTTCATTTCAGTTTCTCAGAAACAGCTGTTAACAATTTTTTTATAGAAGACAGCAAAATGGAGTCTTAGGCCTGTCTATGACAGTTCTTGCTTTATAATTGTCTTATCTCATTTATCAAAATCTTATAACTCTATATTTTCTACTAATCTATAACCTATAATTACACTCTTATTGATTGTATTTATCAGTTCACACTACAACAAGGTGAGAGCTAGGGCCTTTTCAAATCTTTCCTGGTTATACCCAAAGCCTTGAATAGCCCTCTATATGAAGGTGGTTTCCAAGATTCTCAGGATTTTGTTGGAGGTATTCAAAGTTACTGTGGAATCTCATTTTTTATACTTTTAAGCTTTTTAATCTTAATTTTTTGCTTGCCCCATGTCTTATTCACCAATACCTATGATGTTGAACTATCCAAGGAACATTCTCATACCAACCCCTGAGAGATGTTTTAGCACTAGACAAATTAGAATGACGTCATTTGTCTTTCAAGTTAGTCTTTTAGGGATCTGCCAGCAAATAAATATACTTCCTTATGAATGAAGTTCTGTCTGCTCCCTCTGATGTAGGATGTAGGATGCTGTTGTTTAAAACTTTTACTGATCTGGAGGAGTTAGGATATGGAACAAAAGTTAGTTGAAATGTTACCAATATAGCTATTCTTACCATGATTCTGTTGTTCTTCTTGACTAAATTTTCACCAGGTTGTTGTATGCCTTTGGTTAATTTTGAATTCTGAAGATGTTGACTCTTAACAATTTTTGTCAGTTTTGCATTAAATTTAAGAAGAAATAAAATTCCAAAGACCTTACTCTATCATTTTTATTTGCTGCTAAGATTTCTAACTATACCGCAATTCCCCTGGACAGTTTTGTGTGGATTAATGCTCAGCAATACATTTTAATTTATAAGACAGGAACCATTAATTAGCTAAAAATCCTAGTCCACAGGTGGAATTTAAAGAATAAACATTCAATCCCTCAATATCTGTAAAACCAATTTATTTTTACCAGAGTTTTAAATCTCAAAATAATATTTCAGTATTTCCTCTTGTGTTATAAATAATTTTTGCCTTCGTATACATGAAGCAAAGCACACCTATTTCCTTCTGTGTCTATAATTTTAAAGCTTACTATTTTTTATGTATCTGATTTTACAATTAAAAAAAACTTTTCTAAATTTTGTATGGTGATGGAAAGTTGCTTTAGATAAATTTACTGATGAGGAAAATATGGCCAATTTTCTCAGATAAAAATGGTCTTAAATTCTTTGAGACGTTTTACTTCACCAATATATATATATGCATAGAAGTTTATCCAAGAATAAAATGTTCTTGTAAATCTCAAATATTAGTTATCATATTGTGCATCAAAATGTCTCAAATTTTACAAGGTTCCTCTAGTCACTGTAATGTGCAAATTAAGCAATGTTCTTCTGACAATTATATTATTACTTCTATTTTCTATTAATTATTACTTGGATATCATATTTATTTTCTCTTAACACATGAATCAATAACCAATAAAAGTGTTCTGGAAGCCATCTATATGTTCCTTGCCCCCTTGTAAAGAGACACTTGCTCACTACATGCATATCTGTTTTTTCTAAAACATTTCTAAACTTCATTCTAAAATGAATTCTTTTGATTTAAAAATTCCATAATTATTTTAGAGGAGATATCTGTTTTAAATGAAAACAGCCAATGTTAAATCTTTATTTTATTATAATACTGTGTTCAATAAATTTGATTCAGGTAAGTTAAGAAAATAATATACCAATGCAATGGTTCAGCAAATCCCTAATAAGACTTGGCTGGTGGAATTCATGAGATCTGCATTTAGCTTAAAGGCATGTCCAACAGTGTTTCCTGTAATGTCATATTTATTTATAAGTCTAATATTAAAGTAAATTAATTACTTAGAATTTGTGTCATTTAAAACCATCTAATCAATCGCCATTCTTTTAACCTGAAAACCCAAGGTAGGGGGTACTTCTATAGAAACTTGTATAAGCATTCACTGTGAAATAATTTAAGAATTTAAGAAAATGTTTCACCTATAAATTATGAATTTAGGTTACATCAGCCATTCCATTCAATTTCCATGCAGATGTAGATATCAATAGACTCTAAGTTAAAAAATTAGATTATAATCATGACAAGTTAATTAGCCATGTGGTAAAAAGATCAGTGAGGTGAAAGAATAGAGCAAGAGTTCATTATATGAATATGAAAATTAATACGAAAACTCAGTACATAATTTGAAAACCATATTAAACATCCATGGCTTAGATTCATTATTATGTTTTTGATGTGCAAGTATATATTTTGATCTAATTGAATCAATAAGTTGTATAATGATGTAGCCGTTGATTCTTTTGTTTTGGCCTGTTTTTAGAAATATATTGAACTACCTAAAAAAAAAATAAAAATTCTGTCAGCAGCCCTGCCAGCTGTTTTATGGGCACTGAGAGTAATTTTCTAACATTCTGCTCTTGGAAGAAAATTCTATTCTATTAAATTTGCCTCAAATTGCATCACACTTAAAGAAATGACTCCAGATCATCACATTGAATGTGAACTTGCATTGTACAACTTGCATGGTTCGGAATATCTGAAACTTTTAGTTAAAAATGCAAACAGTAAGACTGTTTCTCAGTCCTAGTTAATGTTTTATTTTTTTAAAAAATTGAATAAGCATATGTGATAATCTGATTGGCATATTTGTCCCGCATTGGTATATTCTTAATACATTAATATTTAGGTAAGAGAAAATGCATTTTGTGTCATATGTGTCAATAAAACAAATTTCTATAGCCATTAAATATTATATATATTAAGCACTGTCATTTTATCTCACATACTTCACTAGTCTACAATTAAATAATTTTTAGTTTATTTGCTCACTACTATTTCAAAGGGCAACCACAATCTTTATTTTATTTTTAAAAGTAAGTACGACAATACAATGTGCTATAAACATTTATCTGTGAGCTTTAGGTGGAAATTTCATTAAAGAGTAATCAAAAATAGTTCTGACATTTAATATTCATAGAAATAAAAGTAGTGGGTTTGGGTTTGTTCAATATGCATTCAAGGAGGAATGTTTTTGTGACTCTCCCATCATGAATTTAAAAATAAATAGAAAAACCAACTGAAGAAACAGCTTCCTAAAAGAAACTTCAGCAATGAAATCTCCCATTGTTTCTGATTCCTGAGATATCATATCCTCTTCGTAAAATAGCTTAGTCAACAACAACTAAGCTTAGCTGTCTACAATTCATTTATTTTGAACCTTCTTTTAGAATTCTGAAGCTTTTTAGTTTTGAAGACAATATTTTCAGGAGAGTAAAGAGTGGTGTTCTGCTGTATGAAGACCAAGAGGGATGGTGTAGGAAGTCCCAGAAAAGAAGAGATAAGCATTTTGCATCTGAGTAACATGACATTCAAATTCTATATATTTAAAGTAATAGTTAATGACTTACAAAGGAATTTTATAGACAAGTTCTGCTATAGCATGGACCCCTAGAATATATCAACCATCCTCACTAATTGGGTACTCCATGTTTGCTAATTTGTCTACTAGATAAAATTTATTTGGAACTCCAAAGCCCCCATACTTGTCAGTGTTCACTGTCAGTCACAGGTATGTGCAGAACATCATGACATTTTAGTCCCTCACACAGATAGTTCCAGCTAAAGTCAAGCAAGGCAATGCCTTGCCTTATTGTTTCAGCTCTAATATTGTAGACAATTATTCTGTACAGTAAAATTAGTGTCATGTTGTTCACATTTTTTTCTTTTGTTCATAGTTTTATGTTTAAAAAAGATTCCACCAGAGCCAAAGAGCTGAGTAGTGTTTCCAAGCACAGGGCAGCGGTGATGTGCATTGTGGAGAAAATACAAGTAAAAGGTAAGCTTTGTTTAGGCAAGAGTTATAGAGCTATTAACCATGAATTCCATGATAATGAATATAAAATATGGTACTGCCAGGAAATAAAGGGGGGGGGGCAGAATTCATGGATCTCTGTGTGAGGCCACAAAGAAGAGTACTGAAATAACATTTATAACTTATTTTGGATTTGCAAAAGAGATGTAAAACATGATGAATTCCTGAGATGACAACTGATTAAAAAAATATGTTGCTAAGGGATTGAAAATCCAAACAATGCAAAAAATGTTAAGATATCTATACCAACCTAAAAGAATTGCTGAATTCTAAATCATGGACAACAGGAATTCTCATTTTTCATTAATGAGAATGTAAAATAGTCCAGTTGTTTGGAAGACAGTTTAGCAGTTTCTTTAAAAACTAAACAGTATTTCACCAAGCACTTGTACTCAATGATATTTATCAACTAAGTTAAAAAAAAAAAACTTATGCTTACACAAAACCATGGACGTGAATGCTTAGAGCAACTTAATTCATAAATTTCCAATTCTTGGAAGCAGCTAATATGCCCTTCTTGATTGCAGTGGATGAACAAACCATGGTACATCAATAATGGAACATCACTCATGAACGAAAAGAATTTATGTCTCAAGCCATAAGAAGGCATGAAGGAATCGTAAATGCCTGTTGCTAAGTGATACAAAAAGTTTACATACTGTATGATACCAAATGCATGACATTCATGAAAAAGAAAATTTATGGAGACAGTAAAATGCAACAGTGGTTGTCAGAGGTTTGGCTAGGAGAAAGTAATGAACAGGTAAAGTACAGAGGATTTTTAGGACAATGAAACCCTGCTGTGTGATACTATAATGGTAGACACATGTCATTATACCCTTGTCAAAACCATATAATGTACAACAAAAAAACTGAACCCTAATATAAACTATGGTCACATAGGAAGGCTCTCTACTTACTAACTTTTTCTTGTAGTTTAAAATTGGCAAAAAAGAAGATTTACTCACTAAAAAACTAAAAGGAAAATGAAGGAAGCATTAATGGGCAGAACTGAAGGGAAGTGGAAAGGCTGAAAACTCATGATCACTTTACCCAGGCTCAGGAAAAGGTGAAACCCTTTCAATCAGTGCTGACTAACTCCTACATTTCAATATGAAATGGAAACCTTTAAGCTTAAAGGTCAGGCAGGTGCTTTGGGTTAGCTACAGAAGAATTTTTAAAATATGCACCAGTGTTTGTACAAGGAAAGGGTTTAGAAGAAGACCTGGTTTCCGGTGCTGATGAGACTGGGATGTTGGTGAGTGAACCTACACAATGCAAGTGCTATTTCAAATTGATGAAAATGTTTTAAACAGAGACTCACAGTATAAAAATCTAATCTCTTACTTCCATTTGGTGTAATAGTATTTGCTAATTCAGTGTTTATGGCAACTTTTTAGACCAAAGTTGCTACAAAAAAGAATAATCAATTAAATTGCATTACATATCAAATTTTAACTTTAGATCATTGTACAAATCCACTGAATAGCGTGCAAGAAAGGATGACATAAATCATGCAGTTCTGTTTAAATCCACACCTAAAAAATTGCCCCTTTTAAGATATTTTCTATATTTATTTTCTGATTATATTTTTTGGTATCAGATGACAGGACTATTTTATGTAATAAAATTGATTGACAGGGCTGCGATCATAGCTCAGCGGTAGATTGCCTGCCTCACATGCGTGAAGCACTGGATTTGATCCTCAGCACCACATAAAAATAAACAAAATAAATAAAGTAAAGATATTGTGTCCATGTTTAAAAAAATCTTTAAAAAAATTGATTGCCAACCAAACATGAAAAAAGTGAACCAAACAGTACTCAATATAAAGGACCTGCAGTTAGTATAATTAGTTTTGTTTTACATTGTGCTGATGTTCAAAGGTCTCTAACTCATCACAAAAGTTGGTAAGTTTTGGAAAAAATTAACCTTCCAATTTTATCCAAAGCAAAGGAAGGAGGCTACCAAATGAATGATGTGTGTATTTAGATGGCAAAGATAACCTATATAAATGAATTATACATTAACTAGTTATTCTGAAATTCCTTTTAGGAAAAGCGAGTGCTGAATTATATTTGCTTGCTTAACTTTCACAAACAAAGGAAAGACTAAAAGTCAAAATGACATACTTGAAAATAGGGACTCCAGAGGTAGAGGTACTTTATTATTTATATAAAAAGAGTTGAAATAATTGTATTTTTAAAGAATAAGGTCCTGTCTATTAAAAGCCTTTACTTTCTCTGTCTACTTTTTGAACATGTGCCTATCCTGTATCCATTGACCTGGGTTTGGTTACACAGAATTTGTGAGGTTGCATATCTATAATATATATGTACTACAGTGTTAAGAGAAATATTTCAAAACATTGAAATAGGAAATACTCTTTTAGATAGGACTCAAAAAGTACAAGAAACAAAAGCAAAAATAATAAAACGAGATTACATCCAACTTAAAAGTTATGTACAGCTCTAGAAACAATCAACAAAGTGAAAAAACAATTAAGAAAATAAAAGAACATTTTTGTCAACTATTCATCTGGAAAATAAATCATATCTAGAATATACAAAGAACTCAAAAGATTTAACAACAACCAAAAAAGCCATCCAGCTTTTAAAATAATATATATTCAATGTAATATTACTCAGATTTAAAGAAGAATGAAATTATGGTTTTGTCAGTAAATGGGTAGAGTTGAAGAATATCATGCTAAACAAAATAAGCCAATTCTCAAAAAACAAAGGCCAAATGTTATCTGTAATATGCAGATGCTAATTCACAATAAGGGAGACAGGGCACTAGAGAAGAATAGCATTACATTAAATTAGGTACAGGGGAGTGAAGGGAGGGGAGAGGAAGAGATATGGGGATAGGAAGGGTAGTAGAACAAAACAGACATTATTTCTTTATGTACATATGTGACTGCATGACCAATGTGATACTACACCATGTGCACTCAGAAAAAATGAGAAATTATATCCCATATATGTATGATATATCAAAGTACATAAATGCATTCTACTATCATGTATAACTAATTAAAACAAATAAAAATTATTTTAAAGATATATGCCAAAAAATAGCAAATACTGAAGAGGATATAGAGAAAAAGGAACTCTGATATCCTGTTGATGAGAATATAAATAAGTCTAGCCATTATGAAGAAAAGTATTTAAGAGGTTCCTTGAAAAATTAAAAACAGATCTGGCACATAATCTAGCTATTCCACTTTTGGATATATATACATATTAAATGAAATAAGCTTACTATAAAGATACCTGCATGAATATTCTGTTGTGCCCACAAGGCATAATAGCTAAGATCTGTAATCAAACTAGAGGCCCATCAATAGATAAATAAAGAGAATGTGCTACATATATGCAAAGGAATATTACTGATCAATAAAAAATGAAATGTTGTCATTTGTAACAAAATGGATAGACCTGGAGGATATATTAACTAAATTAAGTCAAACATAGAAAGATAAGTATCAGATGTTCTCTCTCATGTGTGAAAGCTAACAAATGTCCACCTGAATGTAGAACAGTGATTACAAGAATTTGGAAAGTTGGGGGATAGTGAACAGGAGGAAGACTTATTTGATCAGTATACACTATATATTTGAGATGAAATATCACACTGAACCCAATTAATATGTGTCATTAATGCATGTTATTAAAATTTACATATATAATTTATATATCAATATTTTTAGATATTTATATAAATTCTTCAAGTATTTTAAAATGATAAATATTGAAATTCAAATTCTTTCCTTGAATTTATTCCAAGTGATACATTTATACATATATATGAGTTTAAAAGGTATAGCCAATATAATTAGAAAATCCATTACCTTAATGTTAAGAATCATCCTAATTTAAAAACATTGTATGCTCCATTTTGGTGGTTTTACAATATAGCATAAAATGGTCCTACTGTTTTAAAGCACCTGATGAAATGGAGAATGAATTAACAAAGTAGAAGGGGACTTAGAATTAGTTAAGAAATATTAGTAAGTATGTAGAAATTACTTTCCATTTATTCTAATGTATTGAATAGAGAATTGAAAGAGATTGGAGAATACATCCTTAAAATTTGAGACTAGGAAAAAAAGACTTAGAAAGCAAAGTGAAGAAGTAGCTAAAACTTATATTAAAAATGAATTTATTTAATCCTTAATCCTTAGGTTTCAATTAAGAATGTATTTAAAAGTGGTAAATACATATTGAAAAGTGATGAATAACTGTTAGAATAAGCGGATTTTAAATTCACATGTATATTAATAATTAATTTAGCTTTAATGAACTTCATTTTCCTTGGTTTTAGGGAGTTATCCTGTAAAATAAGTGATATTTTGGTATTTAGAAGTAGTACTTAAGCTGTTCTTAGTAGAAGATATGTTGTCATTCATTTTTCAGGTATTTAACTTGTTCAAGATTTTTAAAGTGATAAATATAGAAAGCAGATTATTTCTTAGATTATTTTCTAAATGACATATGCAGAAAAAAAGTGAAACAATTTCCATGCCTCGACACAGAACTTAGTGTAGTACATGAGTAGAAAAGTTAGTCGACAATGACCCTAAAATGTGAGATTGAACCATATGAATTTGATAGTTTTTAAATAAGTTAAATATTGTCAACTGTACATTGCTCATTATGACATTATAGTAAATGTTGTAATGATAATATAGAGGACATAGTGAGAACAAAATATATCTATTTTCCACAGTGAGAAAACAGGTCTTGCTTTCAGGAGATGACACAAATCCTGTCTTTTTTAGTAGGTAACAGATTTTGTAAAGGAGGGGGAAAGTTTGTAAAATAGCAGAGACAACTATCTTATTTGGTGTATCTCTGATTTTCCAAATAATCATGTAAAAACTAATTATTTATTTTACTAAACATTTATGTAGCCTTCATCTTGCAGTAACCAATTCTAATTATACCAAAATGATATGTTAGAAGGATTTTAAATGACTAAAGCTAAACTCTTACAGGGCTGACACTGCATTCTTAATCTATGTTACCCTACACTGGAAAATAAATGAATCAAGATTTTATTTGAAATTGGTACCATTGATTAAAAAGAAGTATCACCTCATGTAAAATTGTGACATTACTAGAAGAAAATATAATGAGATTGCTTCATGACACTGGTCTCAACAGAGAATTTGGATGAGACCTTAAAAGCACCAGCTACAAAAGAAAAACTAGGTAAATGGAGTTGTATTAAACAAAGTGTTCTGCATATTATAGGAAATAACAACATAAAATGATAACATACAGAATGAGAGAATATTTATAGAAACTATACATCTAATAAGGGATTATAATCCAAAACACAAGGGACAAAAAAACTCAATAATGAAGTATAATAATGATAATAATTATTATTATTATTCAAATGAAAAACCTAAATGAGCAAAAAAAATCAACATTTCTGCAAAGAGGGAAATTGCTAATAGTTATATTAAAAATGCTCAATGCCACTAGTCATCAGGAAACTATAGATCAAAACTTTGAGCAGTCCCAGTGATATCTATATATCCAAAGATAATGAAATCAGTATATCAAAGAGATATTTACCTTTCCACATTTATAGCAGAAATTTCACAATACTCAATTCATGAATTCAACTTAAATGTTCATTAAAAGATGAATGATATTGGAGCTGGGCCTGTAGCTCCATTATATAGCACTTGCCTAGCATGCATGAGGCACTGGGTTGGATCCTCAGCACCACATAAAAATCTTCTTATCAGGAACTGATAAATAGTTTAGCTGATTGATAGGCTTATTACCCTAATTTGATCATTGCACAGTCTAAATATATATCAAAAAAATTATTTTCTCCATAAATATTGTATGTACAATTACCATGTGTAAATCAAAAATAAACCCTGAAAAAGATGTTCTTTTGTTTGTGACTCTTTCTGATAGGTTAACTTAAAATATGATTTATCAAAAGAATTGTATTTAAAAATGTTGCCTCTAGTGACTGAGATCAGTGGACAAAGACAGCATGAATAATATATATTCATATATTTTTATAATATATAAATACTAGGTACTTATTTGTAGGGCCCATTTTGTAGCCTTGTATCTATGTTTACTTTATGAGAATAAAGTTGTTTACTTCTTCAAGGTGATAACATGCACTCTTTATTTTTCCTCATAGTCACTGATGATTTTTATTATCTCCTAAATTTTTATTACATAATAAATCTAATATAGAGATGCAGACTAATAATACAACAGATTACAGAAAATGACAAAAGGGGCATTTTGTGAATATGCATATTTTATTACCAAATGACAAAGTTCAGGTTTAAGAAGCTACTGGTTAAAAACAAACAAATAAAAAAAGGTAAATTTAATTTTTTTTATGGGGGAGGGACTCGGCATTGAATCCAGGAGTGCTCTACAGAGAAAGATATTGTCAATTAAAAGTTAAAATTGGTGAAAGTAAAAAGCACTTTTTTTTCAAAAATCAGCAACACACAATCCAAAAGACATACATTAAAATCAAATGATGGTATAAATCATCTAAAAAATATGTATGTATATAAAAAGAAGCTTTGGCTAGAAACGGGGATAAACTATATTTAAGTGCTAGAAGGTAAAACAAGGTAAAAAAAAGCATCTGACTTATAAGGAAACATTTGTACTGGATTTTTTAAATATTATTTAGATATAAAGTCTTTCAGGAAAAGCAAACTTATTTTCAATCCAATAATAACAACAACAGCAAAATGCTTCTATATTTTTCAAATATAGTCTGAAGCAGATGTTTGTCTTACTTAATTAAAAAAAAACTGAATCTGTTTCAACAAATACTTATTATACAACAGAGAGAAATGTAAAGTAACTAAATAAAAGAGAGAGAAATTGCTCCAGACTTTATTAATATAAGACCAAGGGAAATACAAAAGTCAGTGAAGGAGAAAGACATCATATAGGTAATACAATGATTAAATCATGTGGTGTTTTGAAAATATGAACCCAATAGTCTTCCCTCAGTCTAGTTCATATATTGTGCCTTTAGTGCAATGTTATAAAATAAAAATGCAAATGGTAATTTGTAAAAGGAATCTTCAGCATTCCATTTGACTTGGTCCAGGAGGATCAGAAGTTCGGAGCCAGCCTCAGCAATTTACCTAGGCCCTGAGTATCTCAGTGAGACCCTGTCTCTAAATAAAATATAAAAAGGGCTGGGGATGTGGCTAAGTATTTAATCTCCCTTGGTTCAATACATGGAACTAAAAAAAAAACCTGAATTATAATTCTTAAAATCAATTTGTTTTTAAGAGTAATGAGTCATCTTTCGTCCAACCAACACAATATCTTGTAATGACATTTTACTCTCATTCTATGATATCAAATTACTACGACAATACTTGTTTGAGATCAAAATTTTGAGAAACCATTTATGAGTGAGATCATGTAGTATTTTTCTTTTTGTGCCTAGTGTTTTTCTTTTGACTTAATGTAATATTTTCCAGGTACATTGATACTCTCAGAAATGACATATTTCATTTTAATTTTATTTTTTGATGATGAATAATATTCTATTATATGTACATACTGCATTTTCCTTACTTATTCATCTCTGATAGAGTCTTAGGTAAATTCCATGCATTGACTATTATGAAGAAATTGATGCAATAAACATGGAAATGCAGATATATCTTTTACATATGGATTTCATTTTCTTTGAAATGAGTAGTGAGATGACTGGCTCAAATGGTAGTTTTATTTTAAATTTTGAGAAACTTCCATACTGTTTTCCACTAATCAACTCCCTTTAATAGTCTATAAGGGTTCCCCTTTTCTACATCTTCATCAACACTTTTGTTTTGTTTTGTTTTGATAATTACCATAGAATGAGATGATATCTTATTGTGTTTTTTTTTTGCATTGCATTTTTACTGGTAATGTTGAACACATTTTTCATATACCTGTTGGTAATTTGCATCTCTTTTATAGAGAAATATCTATTCAGGTCATTTGTATATTCTTGAAAAATGCCATTTTGATGTTAATGATCTTCACCACAAAAATGATAACTAAGGAAGGCAATGTATTTGTTAATTAGCTAGATTTAAATGTGTGTTCTTATATTAAAATGAACATTCTCAGTAACATTAAGTATAATAAACAGGGTTAATATTCCACAAGGATCCTTTGAAGCAAATACTTATTTGGGGAACTAGCTGAAGCAGTCCTCTGTAGCTCATGAGTTATAATTTGTCCAACATGATTTACCATAGAAATTTGCAGCCCTATATTAGCTTTTGTGCACCCTACTTATTCCCTGTCTAGGAATGAAAAGAAACTGCAGCATGCTCTCCACATTCAATGAGCAATAATAACTTTACATAATAAAAACAAACTGAGGGAGATATAAAGTACCAAAACCAAAATAGATTACACTTCTGTAGTTGGTGATGAATTCACTTGACTACTTAGCTGATATTCTTACTATCCGAATAAATACTTCACTCCTAGCAATATAAATTAGTATAACTATGTGACTTTATTTACAGAAAACTAAGAATATTGTATGTTTCACTTTAGTACAAATACTGGGTTGCTATGATTAATAACCTATTAAAGTTTCAAGCACAGAATTTCACATGTTGGAAGCACTGTATAATGGCTTCCTCTTCCTTGATATTTTTCCTTGCATCTCTATGAAAGATGCTGTTCTTCAAAACGTTTATCATCTGTCTATATTCCCCAATTGAAATGTACCATTTCGCCAATATTTGAGATTTATCAAAATACTAAGATCACAGAGTTAAGTGTATCACCTAGAATGAGGTGCACATAATGTTTCTCTGCAGATAATGCTCTTGGATTCTTATAATTTTCAGAATTTTTATCACAATTTTTATTTGTCTTAGCAATAGAGTTCTCTATAAACAAATATTATTATGATTTATAACCTTTGAGACTGTAAGAATGTGGCTTAAAATATATTTCTCTGGCTTTGAAAAAATCCAAGACAACTACCTCAATATTAATATCTCATTCAGACTTCAACTATACGTTCTCTTTGATGCCCTAAACAATGAAAAGCATTTTAGATATTGAAATTCCTGATAATAATCATATGTATATAAATACTTCTCTTCCTCTAATGACATGTTTATTATATCATAAATGATCACTTATCATATTCCAATATGTATTTTCTCATATTTCTTTATTAATTTTATATTAGTTTATTACTCCTGTGATCACTTCTATATGACATATATAGCTTAACAATTCAAAATTTCATAATATTCAACAACAACAAAATATATATATATATATATATATATATATATATATATATATATATATATATAAAACTAGTTTAGACCTGAACATTTCAACTTGAAGCATGACTTTCAAATCAACATCAGCATCACCTTGTTAGTTTATGTGAACTATAGAATTAAATATACATCCAAATCATTTCATTACAGTCTGCATTTGAATAGATCCCCATTGTATATATATTAAGTTGTTAAAAAAAATAGTTGTAAAATTGGAATAAAAATGTGAAGAAAATCTATACATGAAAGAGAATAAATCAATATAGTTAATTTTTCTTCAAGATTTTCAAAAAATAGGCTGGGGATGTGGCTAAAGCGGTAGCGCGCTCGCCTGGCATGCGTGCAGCCCAGGTTCGATCCTCACCACCACATACAAACAAAGGTGTTATGTCTGCCGAGAACTAAAAAATAAATATTTAAAAATTTCTCTCTCTCTCACTCTCTCACTCTCTCTTAAAAAAAAAACATTTTCAAAAAATTACCCATTTTTTCTTATGCTAAAACATTATTATAAGACACTATTGCATAAAAATTCTGTGGGGTAATGACTGAATCTCTTTCATCTAGTAATATGGAAGTTAGTAGAATGCAGCAAGAATTTTTGGTTACAGAAAGGGATGAAGACAGAAATTACATATTGCCAAATCTTTCTTAGCTAAATTTTTGTAACATGTGAATATAATTCAAATATGCATGATTGATTTCTTCTTTTGTAAAATGTTTACTTCTGTACCAAGCCCATGGGAAAAGCTATACAATAGTACAAATAATTGAACTGTTTAAGGAAAAATAGCTCTTGGGATAGAGCATCTTCAGCAAAATAGCATTACCTCATGCTCTGGGGATGAATGTAACAATATTTACTAATAATCCACACTGTTTAAAATTTACAGATTCTTTATGCAAATACATACATTTATTCCCTTAGGAAAATATGCACATTTCACCACCTAACAGAATAATTTTCCTCTTATCAATGTTCACAGACTGCAGATTTACACTTTGAATTATATTCACACCAGCTCTATGCAATGGGGATATAGAAAATGAACTTGTTTGCTAACATAAATCAGGTTGACATTGGCTATTGGGAAAGAATGAAATAAAATTCCTATTCCTTTTGTAATGTTTTTATTAGTACATTATAATTATGCATAATAGTGGAGTTCATTGTGCCATATTCATACATGACATAACATAATTTGCTCCATTTCTTTCTTCAGTACTTCCACTTCTCCTTTCCTCCTCCCTCCCCTGGTCCTATTCCTATACACTACTGGTCTCCCTTCTATTCATTGTTAATTGCTGCCTTATAATTAATCATAGAAGTGGGATTCATTGTGATGTATTCATACATAGGCATATCATCATTTTGCTTATTTCACTCTCCAGTAGCATCCCTTTTCTTCCTTTCCTCCCTCTCCCTCTATTTCTTTCTTCTACTATTTTCCTGTTTTCATAAAATCACTTTAATTCCAGTTTTTCTTTTTCTCATTTCCGCATAAGAACTATTCTTTTATATTTAAAATATAATTATTATTTTAAAATCTACAAATCTGAGTCAAGATTTGGAGGTTATTATAATCAGCTATTTTATTTTATCCAAACTTAATTTTTCAGAGAGTTGTTTGGTTTTTCCTACAAGCTTAAAACCTTTTTTCTTACATCATCCAAAACCAATCTGAAATATGGACCAGTTACAATACATTATTATAATTAAATTAAAATTATCAAGATTTTTAAAAATGTGATACTGAGAGAGAAAGAATTCAGAGAAAGCAAAAGATTACCCTTTCCCCTCTAGCAAATAGCTTTCTATTACCATCACTATAAATAGACATTTACACCAAACCCCTCTAACACAGACGTATGTACATGAATAAATAGGTTTTATAAAGCTAGTGTAGATGTTAGTGAAAATATACTAGTATTTTCATTTCAAAATCACTGATATTGTATTGACTTTTCTGTCACATAATGATTTAAAAATAAATCCCTTTGAAATTGAGTCTGAAATCAGGGTAGTTGTTACCAAACTAACATTCTTTTAGACTAATGTTTGTTATATGGAATTGAGTATCTCTCTTTTGTTAAACAAAAATTCAGCTTAAGAAGACATTGGAAAAAATAAAACAATTGGTGTTAGAGTTTTTATAATATGAAAGCACAGCTTGAATGTGGTTAACCTTCCCTCTGATGACAGTTTGTTAGAATTCTTGATATTTAAAACTTTATATTTAAAATTTTAAGCATAAATAGCACATATGTTTAAAGGTAATGAAGAGCAAATCAGGCAGAAACTGGAAGGCATTCAAACTTTTAATTCAAGAAGATGCATTTGTTGGAATAAACATTCTCATGTCTTTTCCTGGTAAAGGCACTTTCCTTTTTTCACTGCAGATGACAATTAGAATTAGAACAGAAGGCCACAATCTTATTGGTTTATGTTTTAATACAATGGAGTTTGAGCTGGAAATGCAGCCAGGAATTGAAGCATAAAATATAAGAAAAGAGAGGTAAGTAACGAGGCACCCTAACATGAAGAGCCCAATCCTTAATCCTGGCTGACTTTCAACTATATTTGTGCAGGACAGACCCCATGAATCCTAGAAGGAAGCACTTGCTGAAAAGCTGAAAGAACTGAAGCCAAATTCAGTGGCTATTCACTTCATGGCAGTAAGAAAATTTTAGCCCCACCAAATGAGAAGGACTTATGAAATATCTTAAGTTTTTCATGAAACTCAATAAGGGTTCCATCTTATTAGCAAAGATTATGTTGAAGAACAAAGCAGTTTGCTCTGGGAACACAGGCAGACCAAAATAGATATGGCTTGATTTTAAACCAAGTCTACAAATATCCAAAATAATCATCTAATGATCACAATATAGTGAATTTATCTTAGAAAAAACAATGGTTCTCTCAGAAGAAGAAACCAGAAAATTTTCAATCTATTGTTTGTTCCTCATTCCAATGTTTGGCATGAACTCAATATTTACTAAATACATACAGAGTATGGTGAATTGTGACTCAGCGAAATAAAAATCATAATACAAACATTACCTAGGTATCAGAATTAGCAAAACAAACCATAAGTCAACTGTGTAAAAAAACTGAGGGACTTTCAGGGAATGAAGACAAAAATGAGTAAAAAAAAAAAATGAAATTACCATCAAGCAATTAAAGCAAAGCAAAATAAATAAAACACTTAAACAAAAATAAAAGTAGATTCTAGATAAAATAGAATAATTGATCTAAAAGCTTTCTGGGTGAGTTCAATAAAAGATTACATATGTGTATTTTTTAATTATTATTAATTTTTTAAAATTTATATATGACATTGAAATGCATTACAGTTCTTATTACACATATAGAACACAATTTTCCATATCTCTGGTTGTATACAAAGTATATTCACACCAATTTATGTCTTCATACATGTACTTTGCATAATGATGACCATCACATTCCCCCATCATTTCTAACTCCATGCCCCCTCCTTTTTCTTTCCAATCCTTCTGCCCTATCTAGAGTCTATCTATTCCTACCATGCTCTCCCTCCCTACCCTACTATGAATCAGCCGCCTTATATCAGAGAAAACATTCAGCATTTGTTTTTGGGGGGATTGGCTAACTTCATTTAGCATTCTTTTCCAACTGCATCCATTTACCTGCAAATGCCATGATTTTATTCTCTTTTATTGTTGAGTAATATTCCATTGTGTATAAATGCCACATTTTTAAAATCCATTTATCTATTGAAGGACATCTAGGTTGGTTCCACAGTTTAGCTATTGTGGATTGTGCTGCTGTAAACATTGATGTGGTGCATCCCTATAGTATGCTGTTTTAAAGTCCTTTGTGTATAGACCAATGAGTGGAGTAGCTGGATCAAATGGTGGTTTCATTCCCACTTTTCCAAGGAGTCTCCATACTGCTTTCCATATTGGCTACACCAATTTGCAGTGTATGAGTATACATTTTCCCCCACATTCTCGCCAACATTTATTGTTGTTTGTCTTCATAATAGCTGACATTCTGACTGGAGTGAGATGAAATCTTAGAGTAGTTTTGATTTGCATTTCTCTAATTGCCCTAACAATGATGAAGATTTTTCATATATTTGTTGATTGATTGTATATCATGTTCTGAGAAGTGTCTGTTCAGCTCCTTAGCCCATTTATTGATTTATTTTTTAGTGTTTAGCTTTTTGAGTTCTTTAAAAGCCCTAGATATTAGTGTTCTATCTAATGTGTAAGGGGTAAAAATTAGTTCTAAAGATGTAGGCTCTCAACTTCTAGAACTATTAAATGAATTTAGCAAAGTAGCAGGATATAAAATCAACACCCATAAATCAAAGGCATTTCTGTATATCAGTGACAAATCCTCTGAGAGGGAAACAAGGAAAACTACCCCATTTACAATAGCCTCAAAGAAAAAAAAATACTTGGGAATCAACTTAACGAAAGAGGTGAAAAATCTATACAATAAAAACTACAGAACCCTAAAGAAATAAATCAAAGAAGACCTTAGAAGATGCAAAGATCTACTTTGCTCTTGGATAGGCAAAATTTATATTATCAAAATGACCATACTACTGAAAGCACTATACAGATTTAATGCAATGCTGATCAAAATCCCAATGGCATTCCTCATAGAAATAAAAAAAAAAAACAGTCTTGAAATTTATCTGAAAAAATAAGAGACACAGAATAGCTAAAGCAATCCTTAGCAGGAAGAGGGAAGCAGGTGGCATCACTATACCAGATCTTAAACTATCCTACAGATCAATAGTAATAAAAACAGCATGGTATTGGCACCAAATCAGACTGGAAGACCAATGGTACAGAATAGAGGAAACAGAGACTAACCCACACAATTACAATTATCTTATATTAGACAAAGGCACCAAAAACATGCATTGGAGAGAAGAGAGCCTCTTTACCAAATGGTGCTGGAAGAACTGGAAATTCATATGCAACAAAATGAAATTAAACCTCTATCTCTCACCATGCACAAAACTCAACTCAAAATGGATCAAGAACCTAAGAATAAAACCAGAGACCCTATATCTAATTAAAAAGTAGCTCCAAATCTCCATCATGTTGGATTTAGCCCCAACTTCCTTAATAAGACTCCTATAGCACAAATTAAAATCAAGAATCAATAAATGGGATGGATTCAAACTAAAAAGTTTCTTCTCAGCAAAAGAAACAATCTGTGAGGTGAATACATGTGTGTTTTAGTGACCTTTGTTTTTTAATGCTATGAATAAAAGACTTGAAAATGACAAATTAGAGGAAGAAAGTTTATACAGGCTCATAGTATCAGAGGTTCAGTCCACCGTGAGTGTACTTCATAGCTCTGGACTCAAAGTGGAGCAGAACATCATGTTGAAAGTACATGGTGGAGGGAAGCAGGTCAGGACATGGAAACCAGTAAATGGAGAGAGAACTTCACCCCCAAATTATGTTCCCACCAACATACTTAACCCAACCACAAACTATAGCTATCACACAGTTAATCCATATTAGTGGATTAATACACTGATAAAGTCACAGCTTTCCTCATCTAATGATTTCACCTCTGATCATTTTTGCATTGCCTCCCGCATGAATTTTTGGGGATGCCTCATATCTAAACCATAAAATACATCAGACCAAAGAATAGGTTCAAGTTTATAAAAACTCATGAGAAATCATAGTATATGAAAAAAAAGAAAAGTGGGAACAAAAATTGAAAAATTGAAAGGAAGTCTTAGTGACCTGGAAGAAAATTTCAATAATTTTATTATATCTATTTAATGGAAATCCTGAGAAAACAGAGAGAGTGAATGATATAATACACTTAGACAATTGCTAAAATATCTTTCAAATTTCATGAAAAACTTAAACCTACAGTTCCAAAAAGTTTATTTTATTCTAAAATGTGAGAAATGTAAAACAGCCTCAGAATTATGTGGTCATAATGATGAAAAAGAGATAGAGAAAATTTTAAGCAACTACTGCATGAGTAGTATAATGGACAGATTTTATATAGGAGACAAAAATTACATAAATGAAGCCTTATTTTGATCATAAAAAATAGAATCAAAAACTGACTCTATTACCTTTTAAATGTGAAGAAAATAATAAAGTGACTATTGTGTATATATTAGAAAACTTTTGAGTTAAGGCTTTCATTGAAATTATTTTGGATGTTTGTAGCTTATTATGCCTTTTTGGTAGAAACTACTCACATAAGATATTGGTAATAGGTCACCTTTTAGTTTTCTTAAAACAATATTATTGAGGTCTGACTGACACAAAAAAGCTCTACATAGCTAATATTTAAGACCTAATGAGTGTGAAGACAAATATGCCCCTATGAAACTGGCACCACAATCAGTATCATAAACATATCTCTCATCTCCAAAAGTTTTCAGTCACTGCAACTTTACCTTCTAATGTGATAGGAACACTTGAAATAAGATCTACCAACTTAGCAGATCTTCAGGATTTGAAATTCAGCATTTTCATCTACAGATTCCTGACTTCAATTTATTAAAGCATATATCCATAAGTGGAATTGCTGTATCAGATGGCATTTATATTTTAAGTTTTTAGAACTTCCACTTTGAGTTGATTTTAGCTTGTCTTAAAGGTTGTACTGATTTATACTTACACTAAAAATATATGAGGGTTCCTATCTTCCATAATGTCATTAATACATTTATCTATTTGTTGTTGGATTTTAATCATTTTTTTTGAATGTCATTCATTTTTTTTTAATTTTTTTTATTGATTGTTCAAAACATTACAGAGCTCATGATATATCATCTTTCATACATTTGACTCGATTGGGTTATGAATTCCCATTTTTTTCCCAAAGACAAATTGCAGAATCACATTGGTTACACACTCACATTTTTACATAATGGCATATTAGTGACTGTTGTGTTCTGCTACCATTCCTATCCCCTATTATCCCCCCCTCTCCTCCCCTCCCATCTTCCCTCTCTACCTCCTCTGCTGTTGTTTAATTCTCTCCCTATTTTCCCTCCTCCTTTCCCCTCACAACCTCTTATAATTTTGTGTAACATTGAAGGTCTCCTACTTTTTCCATATGCTTTCCCTTCTCTCTCCCTTTCTCTCCCCCCTCTCGTCTTTGTTTAATGTTAGTCTTTTCCTCATGCTCATCCTTCCTGTTCTGTTCTTAGTTGCTCTCTTTATATCAAAGAAGACATTTGGCATTTGTTTTTTAAGGATTGGCTAGCTTCACTTAGCATAATCTGCTCTAATGCCATCCATTTCCCTGCAAACTCTATGATTTTGTCATTTTTTAGTGCTGCATAATATTCCATTGGGTATAGATGCCACATTTTTTTTTATCCATTCATCTATTGAAGGGCATCTAGGTTGGTTCCACAGTCTAGCTATTGTGAATTGTGCTGCTATAATCATTGATGTGGCAGTATCCCTATAGTACGCTCTTTTAAGATCCTCAGGGAATAGTCCGAGAAGGGCGATAGCTGGGTCAAATGGTGGATCCATTCCCAGCTTTCCAAGGAATCTCCATACTGCTTTCCAAATTGGCCTCACCAATTTGCAGTCCCACCAGCAGTGTACAAATGTACCCTTTCCCCCACATCCTCGCCACACTTATTGTTGTTTGACTTCATAATGGCTGCCAATCTTACTGGAGTGAGATGGTATCTTAGGGTGGTTTTGATTTGCATTTCTCTGACTGCTAGAGATGGTGAGCAATTTTTCATGTACTTGTTGATTGATTGTGTGTCCTCCTCTGAGAAGTGTCTGTTCAGGTCCTTGGCCCATTTGTTGATTGGGTTATTTGTTATCTTATTGTTTAATTTTTTGAGTTCTTTGTATATTCTGGATATTAGGGCTCTATCTGAAGTGTGAGGAGTAAAGATTTGTTCCCAGGATGTAGGCTCCCTATTTACCTCTCTTATTGTTTCTTTTACTGAGAAAAAACTTTTTACTTTAAGTAAGTCCCATTTGTTTATTCTTGTTATTAACTCTTGGGCTATGGGCGTCCTGTTAAGGAATTTGGAGCCCGACCCCACAGTATGTAGATCGTAGCCAACTTTTTCTTCTATCAGACGCAGTGTCTCTGATTTGATATCTAGCTCCTTGATCCATTTTGAGTTAACTTTTGTGCATGGCAAGAGAAAGGGATTCAGTTTCATTTTATTGCATATGGATTTCCAATTTTCCCAGCACCATTTGTTGAAGATGCTATCCTTCCTCCATTGCATGTTTTTAGCCCCTTTATCAAATATAAGATAGTTGTAACTTTGTGGATTAGTCTTTGTGTCCTCTATTCTGTACCATTGGTCCACCTGCCTGTTTTGGTACCAGTACCACGCTGTTTTTGTTACTATTGCTTTGTAGTACAGTTTTAACTCTGGTATTGCTATACCTCCAGATTCACACTTCCTGCTTAGAATTGCTTTTCCTATTCTGGGTCTTTTGTTTTTCCATATGAATTTTATGATTGCTTTATCTATTTCTACAAGAAATGTCGTTGGGATTTTGATTGGCATCGCATTAAACCTGTAGAGAACTTTGGGTAATATCGCCATTTTGATGATGTTAGTTCTGCCTATCCATGAACAGGGTACATTTTTCCATTTTCTGAGATCTTCTATTATTTCTCTCTTTAGGGTTCTGTAGTTTTCATTGTATAAATCTTTCACATCTTTTGTTAGGTTGATTCCCAAATATCTTATTTTCTTTGAGGATATTGTGAATGGAGTGGTTTTCCTCATTTCCATTTCAGAAGTTTTGTTGCTGATATACAGGAATGCCTTTTATTTATGCGTGTTGATTTTATATCCTGCCACTTTGCTGAATTCATTTATTCACTCTAGCAGTTTCTTTGTAGACCCTTTTGGGTCTTTTAAATATATTATCATGTCATCCACAAATAGTGATAATTTAAGTTCTTCTTTTCCTATTTTTATGCCTTTAATTTCTTTTGTCTGTCTAATTGCTCTGGCTAGTACTTCAAGAACTAAATTGAAGTTTAGTCTTGTTCCAGATTTTAGAGGGAATGCCTTCAGTTTTTCTCCGTTTAGGATGATGCTAGCCTGAGGTTTAGCATATATAGCTTTTACAATGTTGAGGTACATTCCTGTTATCCCTAGTTTTTCTAGTGTTTTGAACATAAAGGGATGCTGTACTTTGTCAAATGCTTTTTCTGCATCTATCAAAATGATCATATGGTTCTTGTCTTTAAGTCTATCGATGTGGTGAATAGCATTTATTGATTTCCGTATATTGAACCAGCCCTGCATCCCAGGGATGAATCCTACTTGATCATGGTGCACGAGTTTTTTGATATGCTTTTGTATTCGATTCGCCAGAATTTTATTGAGAATTTTTGCATCCAAGTTCATTAGAGATATTGGTCTGTAGTTTTCTTTCTTTGAAGTGTCTTTGTCTGGTTTTGGGATCAGGGTGATGTTGGCCTCATAGAATGAATTTGGAAGAGCTCCTTCTTTTTCTATTTCTTGAAATAGCTTGAAAAGTATTGGTATTAATTCTTCTTTGAAGATTTTGTAAAACTCCGCTGCATACCCATCCGGTCCAGGGCTTTTCTTAGTTGGTAGTCTTTTGATGGCTTCTTCTATTTCTTCCTTTGATATTGGTATGTTTAAATTGTGCGTGTCTTCCTGACTCAATCTGGGCAGATCATATGACTTAAGAAATTTATTGATATCTTTGCTGTCTTCTATTTTATTGGAATATAGGGTTTCAAAATGCTTTCTAATTATCTTCTGTATTTCTGTAGTGTCTGTTGTGATATTGCCTTTATCATCCTGTATGTTAGTAATTTGAGTTCTCTCTCTTCTTCTCTTCGTTAGCATGGCTAAGGGCCTGTCTATCTTGTTTATTTTTTCAAAGAACCAACTTTTAGTTTTATCAATTTTTTCAATGGTTTTTTTTTTTTTGTTTGTTTCAATTTCGTTTATTTCTTCTCTAATTTTAATTATTTCTTGTCTTCTACTACATTTGCTGTTGTTTTGCTCTTCCTTTTCTAGGTTTTTGGGGTGTAGTGTGAGTTCATTTATTTGTTGGTTTTTCTTTTTTTTGAGGAAAGAACTCCAAGAAATAAATTTCCCTCTTAAAACTGCTTTCATTGTGTCCCATAGATTCCGGTATATTGTGTCTGTATTATCATTTGTCTCTAAGAATTTTTTTTATCTCCTCCTGTAACCCATTGATCATTTAGTAACATATTGTTCATTTTCCATGTGATGTAGGATTTTTCCTTCCTTCTTTTATCATTGATTTCCACTTTCATTCCATTATGATCAGATATGGTGCATGGTATTATCTCCACTCCTTTATATTTACTAAGAGTTGCCCTATGGCATAATATATGGTCTATCTTTGAGTAGGATCCATGTGCTGCTGAGAAGAACGTGTATCCACTTGATGATGGTTGATATATTCTATATATGTTGGTTAAGTCTAGGTTATTAATTGTGCTGTTGAGTTCTATAGTTTCTTTATTCAGTTTTTGTCTAGAGGATCTGTCTAAAGGCGAGAGCGGTGTGTTGAAGTCACCCATTATTATTGTGTTGTGGTCTATTTGACTCTTGAACTTGAGGAGAGTTTGTTTTATGAACATTGCGACTCCATTGTTTGGTGCATACAAATTGATAATTGTTATGTCTTGTTGGTGGATGGTTCCTTTTAACAGTATATAGTGTCCTTCTTTATCCCTTTTGATTAACTTAGGTTTGAAGTTGATTTTATTCGATATGAGTATGGCCACTCCTGCTTGCTTCCGAGGGCCATGTGAGTGGTATGATTTTTCCCAACCTTTTACCTTCAGCCTGTGTATGTCTTTTCCTATCATATGAGTCTCCTGAAGGCAGCATATTGTTGGATTTGTTTCTTTGATCCAGGTTACTAGCCTATGTCTCTTGATTGGTGAGTTTAGGCCATTAACATTTAAGGTTACAATTGAAATATGATTTGTACTTCCAGTCATGTTTATTTATTTATTTATTTTAGTTTGGCTAGTTTTATTTTTGGTTTTTTTTTTCCTCCCCCTTTACTGAGATACCTCCCACTGTTAGTTTTGGGCACTATTTTTCAATTCCTCTTCTTGTAGTATTTTGCTCAAAATGCTTTGCAGTGCTGGTTTTCTTGCTGTGAATTCTTTTAGCTTTTGTTTATCGTGAAAGATTTTAATTTCATTGTCAAATCTGAAGCTTAATTTTGCTGGATACAGTATTCTTGTTTGGAGGCCATTATTTTTCAGCGTTTGAAATACATTGTTCCAGGCTCTTCTCGCTTTCAAAGTCTGTGATGAGAAATCATTCGTTAACCTAATTGGTTTACCCCTGAATGTAATCTGCCTCCTTTCTCTCATAGCTTTTAATATTTTCTCCTTGTTCTGTATGTTGGCTATCTTCATAATTATATGTCTTGAAGTTGGTCTATTATGGTTTTGAATGTTTGGGGTCCTGTAGGCTTCCAGGATTTGGCAATCCATTCCATCTTTCATCTCTGCGAAGTTTTCTAGAATATTTCATTTAGTATGCTGTCCATTCCTTTGGTTTGAATCTCTATGCCTTCTTCTATACCGATGACTCTCAAATTTGTTTATTTTATGACATCCCATATCTCTTGAAAAGATTGCTCGTGGGATTTAAGCATCTTTTCTGTGTTGACTATATTCTTTTCAAGTTGATAAACCTTGTCTTCATTATCTGATGTTCTGACTTCTACTTGATCTAGTCTATTTGTAATATTCTCATTTGAGTTTTTAATTTGGTTTATAGTTTCCTGCATTTCTAGGATTATTGTTTGATTCTTTTTCAAGATCTCTATCTCCTGGTAAAGCTCGTTCTTTGCTATTTGAATTTGTTTGTTTAATTCATTTCCAAAATATACTTTTATTGCTTGGACTTGCTGTCTCATGTCTTCTCTAATATTCCTTTCCATTTGAGTTAGGTATGCCTTGAGTTCTTTCCCTAACCCTGTTTCTGATGCTTCTAGGTCCTCCTGAAGAATTAATTATCCTGCATTGTTTGTACTCCTTTTTTCCCTTGTTTTCTCATGATGTTCACGTTACTTTCCAGCTCTATTTGATTGCTGTGTTTCTGCTCTCTTCTATAGATTTGTTTTGGTTTTGTATATCTCTGTTGTTTCTCCTTTGTGTTGGTAAACTATGCCTGCTAACATGGATTCCGTTGGGAAGGAATTCCAACGGCCGAGCTCCAATTACGTCACTTCTCTGCTATGACGGGCCCCAGGCTCCTTGCCGGGGTGTCCCACTGGGGGTGTGTGACTGGACTGTCTCTGGTTGGTTTCAGCTCCCGGTCACGGCAGGCAGGCGATCTCCAGCTGCCCAGTCGCACAGGCAGCGGGCGGCTGATCAGTCGCCGGCGGGGGGGCGAACTCCACCCGCCCAGTCGCACAGGCAGCGGGCCGCCTGTCGCCAGCGTGCGGGCGATCTCTAGCTACCCAGTCGCGCGGTCGGTAGCCGGCGGGTAGGTGTTCTCCAGCCGCCCAGTTCTGCGGACAGTGGGTGGACTGTCGCTGGCAGGCCTGCGGTTTCCAGCCGCCCAATCGCAAGGGCCTGGCCTCTAGACCCCTGGCTTCTCCTGCTAGTCTTGGTTTCTCCTGTTTTATTGTTGCAATCTGTCTGAGAGTGGCGGTGGTCACTTCAGCTCTCCAAGATGGTGGCTGCTGAATTCCTTGGTAGAGTCTCCGCTGTGGGAGAGAGAACTCTACTGCTTCTGATTTTAACCATTTTAATGGGTATGAATTAATATGTCAGTGTTTTCTGATTTTTATTTCCCTGTTTAATTATATTAAGCTCCTTTACATATAATTGTTGGCCATCTGTAACTCTTCTTCAGAGAAATGCTTATTCAAATCCTTTCCCTAGTTTATTATTTGACTGCTAGGCTTTTTTTTTTTTCTTGTTGAATTCAAAAAGTTCTTTACATAATTCAGATATTAATCTTCATCATATATATGTTTTTAAAAATACTTACTTCCTTTATGTTTTTCTTTTTTTGTTGTTGTTTTATTGATTGTTTACTTTGCTGTGCACAAGCTTTTTATCATATTTATATTAGTGCCTTACAATTATACATAATTATGGGACTTGTTGTTGCATATTCACACATATACATCATATTACAAAATAATTTGTTCAATATCATTTCCCAGTATTTCTATTTCCTTCCTTGCCTCCATTCCCCTGGTCCCATTCCACTACTGACCTCCCATTGAGTTTAATGAGACCTGCAACTTTCTTTTCTTTTTTCCCTGTGTATTTTCCACATATGAAAGAAAACATGATCCTTGACCTGCTGAGTTTGGCTTATTTTGCTTATTGTAATATTTTGAAGTTCCATTCATTTTTGTATAATGACATAATTTTATTCTTTTTTATGGCTTAATAAAACTACATTGTGTTTATGTGTGTGTGTGTGTGTGTGTGTGTGTGTATAATTTTTTACTTCACTCATTAATTGATGGACCTAGACTGGTTGCATAGTTGACTATTGTGAATTTTACTGCTATAAAATACAGGTATGTACATATTGCTATAGTATGTCAAATTTACTCCTTTAGAAAAAATACCAAGGGGTGGTATAGCTGGATCATATGGTATCTCTGTTTTTAGTCTTTTTGAGGAATCTCCATCCTGATTTTCATAGTGGCTGAACTAATTTACTATACTAATAAAAGTGTTCCTACTTCTTCATACCCTCTCTATAATGCATTATTTTTTGTATTCTTGATGATTGCCATTTTAACTGGAGTAAGATGAAATATCAGTGTGCTTTAGATTTGCATTTCCCTTGTTGCTAGGGATGTTCAACAATTTCATATATTATTGGTCACTTGTATTCATTCTTTTGGGAAATGTTTGTTTAGTTTATTTTCTAATTTTATAATTGATTTATTTATTTTAATGATTTTAAGTTTTGTGAGTTTTTCTATATATTCTGGTTTTTAATCTCATGTCAGAAGAGTAGCTAGCAAAGATTTTCTCTTCACATTCTTAATTGTTTCCTTTGCTGTGTAGAAGCTTTTAATTTGATGCCATACTCTTTATTAATTCTTGGAATTATTTCCTGAGCTTGGGGGTTCTATTGAGAACTTTATTGCTGTGACTATATGTTGAATTATTGGCCCTATGTTTTCTTCAAAGAGTTGCATAGCTTCTGATATATTTTCCAGATCTTTTATTCATTTTGAGTGGATGTTTTTGCAGGGTGAGAGATAAGGATTAAGTTTCATTCTTCTCTAGATGAGTTTTCCCAGCACCATGTCTTAAAAAGGTTGTCTTCTCCAATGTATATTTTTGCACCTTTGTCAAGGATCAGATGACTCTAGCTGTGTAGATGCGTCTCTGTGTTTTCTATTCTGTACCATTGGTCTATGTGTCTATGTGTTTTGATGCCAATACCATACAGTTTTTGTTACTATAACTCTGTAATATAATTTGAGATCAGGTATTGTTATGCTTCCAACAATGCTTTTTTTGGCTTAAAATTGCTATGGCTATTCTAGGTCTTTTATTCTTTCAAATTAATTTTATCATTTTTTTCCTAGTTCTCAGAACAACAACATACCTAATTTGTGTGTGTGTGGGGGGGGCTTTCATTGAATCTATACATTGATTTTGATAGTATGGCCATTGTAAAAATAACTTTTTGCCTATCCATGAACATATAAAGATGTTTTCATCTTGTATTTCTTTAGGGTACTATAGCTTTCATTGTAGAATTCTTTACCTTTATGGTTTGATTTATTCTTAGGGGTTTTTGTTTGGTTGGTTGGTTGGTTAGTTTTTGAGGCTATTAATGTTGCTTTAGTTTTTCTGACTTCTTTCTCAGCAGATTCATTATTGGAGTATAAGAAAGTGATTTATTTATGTATGTGGATAATGATCTTGTTAGTTTACTGAATTAGTTTATCAGTTCTAGAGGGTTCTAATAGGTTTTTGAGTTTTCTAAATACAATTTTGTGCCATCAGCAAAAAGATAATTTGATTTTTTTTCTTTTTCTACTTGTATCTCTTTAATTTTATTTTCTTGCGTGATTGCTCTTGCTAGGGATTCAAGAACAAATTTGAACAGGAGGGGTGAGAATGGATTTCCTTGTCTTGTTCTGAATTTTAAAAGAAATGCTTTAATATTTCCCCCATTCTCTTCGAAACTATCTTTAGGCTTATCATATATAGACTTTATTATGTTGAGCAAAATTTCTTTTATCCTGGGTTTGTTCAGTGTTTTTATCATGAATGGGTGTTTAACTTTGTTGAAGGCTTTCTCTGCATATATTGAGATTATTATGATTTTTGTCCTTAATTCTATTTATATGGAATGCTATATTTATTGATTTCTATATGTTAAAATATTCTCACAACTCTGCAATAAAACCAATTTAGTCATAATTTATAATCTTCCCTAGCATGTTGTTGAATATGATTTACTAATAATTTATTAAAGATTTTTACATCTAAATTAACCAGAGATATTGGTTTATAGTTTTCTTTCTTTGATGTTTCCTCATCTGGTTTTATATCAGGGTGATACTGGCTTCATAGAATGTATTTGGACGTGTTCCATTTTTATTTTATAAAATGATTTGAGAAGCATTGGCATTAGTTCTTTTTTAAAGTTCTAATAGAATTCACTTAAGAATCTATTTGGTCTTAGGCTTTTGTTGTTGCTGTTGTTAACAGGATTTTTGATACTGCTTCTATCTCATTGCTAGTTATTTATGTGTTTAAGTTTTCTAAGTCAACTTGATTAAATTTTGGCAACTCATATGTGTCTAAAAATACATTCATGTTTTTCTAGGATTCCCAAATATTGATTTCTGGGATGTTTGTGATTTTTTCCTTTTTCATTTCTAAGTATTTTATATTTTGCTCTTCTCTCTTTTTCATTGGGCTGGCTTTACTAAGATTTTATCAACATTCTTTATCTTTTCAAGGAACCAGCTGTTTATTTTATTTATTGTTTGTATTTTTTATTTTCAAGTTTATTGATTTTGGATCTGATCTTATTCTTTCTAATGATTTTGGAATTCATTTGATCTTTCAAGATTCTTGAGATGAATCACTAAGTTGTTTAGTTGGTATCTTTCTGATTTAATTTTGAAAACACTCATAGCTATAAACTCTTCTCAAAATTTTTTTAGTTGTAGATGAGCACAATACTTTTATTTTATTTCTTTTTATTTTTATGTGGTGCCAAGGATCGAACCCAGTGCCTCACGTATGTTAGGCAAGTGCTCTACCATTGAACCACAAACCCAGCCCTTAAACTTTTCTCTTTGAATGGCTTTCATAGTGTCCCAGAAGTTCATAGTGTCCCAGAACTTCATTGCTGTGACTTTATGTTGAATTATTGACCCTATGTTTTCTTCAAGGAGTTGCATAGCTTCTGATATATTTCCCAGATCTATTATTCATTTTGAGTTGGGTTTTGTGCAGGGTGAGAGATTAGGATTATCTATGTCATTTTTAATTTCTCTCCTGATTTCTACTTTCACCGATTCATCATGCAAGAGTGTATTATTTAATCTCCTTATAATTGTAATAGTTTCTGTAGGTTTGCTTTTGGCTGTTGCTCACTTTTAATTTCAGTCCATTATTATCAGTAAAGATGCAAAGAATTATATGAACTTTTTTTATATGGATATTTTTCCAACATATGGGCTTAGCTCTTATCAGGCCTTAGGGACTTTCCAAAGTGGTATCTGTTCTGGAGAGATCAGATCATCAGAATACAACCCTAGGATCTCTGCTGGAAGTGTAGATCTCGGGATCCTTCTGACAATTCTACTTGTGAATCAGGGAACCAATCTTCAACAGGTCTCGCACATTTCACTGTCCATAAATACCATCTTTCCAGGCTTCATGCCTGAGAAGAATCAGTTTCCCAACCCTGTTCAGGTGGTCACCTGAGCTTCACCCCCTCTGTATCTCTGACCTAAATCTCCATGGGTACAATTTTCTCCGTGCCTGTGTTACTCACATTCTGTTAGGGTTACTGTAGGCCACATGGCAGGCATTTGCCTGGCCATTATGGAAATGTTAACTATGATTTTCTGGGCTCCTAAAATGGCAAACTGCAGTGTAACCACCTTAAGATAACTCCCCACTTCAGCTCTCTGGAACCAATAAATTCAGGATTATTTTCTATTATGCAGTTTTTTTCATGTCAAATAGGACTCTGTATTTCTCTCTGTTTAGTAAGTCAGTATCTCTATTGCTGCTGAGGCAACTGGTTTGGCTCCAATGTGCTTTCTTGTCCTTTGTTCAATGAATTTCTGAGTCTCTAAGAGACAATGAATTTCCTCTTTTTTATTTTTATTTTAGTTATACATGAAAGGAGAATGTGTTTTGGCAAAATATACACATATAAAGTATAACTTATTCTATTAGGTTCCCACTCTTGTGGTCATACATAGTGTGGAGTTACCATGGTCGTATACACAAATACATGGCAAGGAAAGTTATGACCAATTAATTCTACTGTCCTCCCTATATTCCCATCTCCCCTCCTCTCCCTCCATTGCCCACTGTCCACTACAATCTATTTCTGGTATTCCCTTCCCCAACCTCCCCTGTGGGGATTGGATTATTTCACTTAACATGATATTCTCCACTTCCATCCATTTACCAAAAAATGCCACAATTTAATTCCTCTCTATGGCTGAATAATATTCCATTGTCTATATATACCACAATTCTTTATTCATTCTTCCCTTAAAAGACAAGTAGGTGTTTCCATAGTTTGGCTATTGTGAGTTGAGCTTCTGTAAACATAGATATGGCTGCATTACTATAAGTGAATTGTCTCTTTTGCCTGCCTTACTGAGAAGCAATAGCACTGTTACATGATTCCCAAGCCAGGAAGCAACTGAAAATGCAGCTTTCCTCCAATCCTTGAGTCCCTTGTGCATAAACTGTTGAGTTTGAAGTGAACTATTTTGGTTTTGTTACTTGTGTATGATGTCATATCCAAGAAATTATTGGAAGGTCAATGGAAAGACAAATTTTTCCTGTTTCTTTCTAGGTATTTTATGTTTTCAGTCCATGATCCACTCTGATTGATTTTTATGTATCATGTAAATTAAAAATTCAAATTAATATTTTTAATATTTTGTAAATGAATATCCAGAGTTCCTAGTATTGACGGCTTAAAAGGTTATCCATCCCCACTTTGTATGTTTGTGGCACCCTTTTCAAAGATCAGTTTATCAGGTCTATTTCTATATTCTCCATTCTATTTCTCTTTCCCATAAGTCTGCTTTTATGACAGTATCATATTGTTTGTTATTACTGTAGTTTTGTAATGCATTTTGAAACCAAAAAAAAAATGTGATGCTTCTAAGCTTTGTTCTTGCTCAAAAATGCATTGGCCATTTGGAGCATTTTTTTTGTTGTTGTTGTTCCACATATATTTTGAAATCATGTTTTTCTGTTTGTGTAAAAAAAAACCATTAGGTTTTGACAGGAATTACCCTGAATCAGTAAATCACATTGGGTAATGAACAATATTTAAATAGTACTAATTCTTCCAACCTGTGGACACAAGATGTCTTTCCATTTATTTTTGTCTCTTTACATTTTTCAGTTTTTTATTTTAGTGTATTGTGTGAATACATTTCATCTTATTGTTTAAATATATTACTAGGAAGATAATGCTTTTTTGTGAGGTTTGTACCAGAGATTGAAAACAGGGGCCCTGAACCATCCTCAACATCCCAGCCCTATTTTGTGTTTTATTTAGAGACAGGGTCTCACTGAGCTTCTCAGTACCTAGCATTTTCTGGGGCTGGCTTTGAACTCATCATTCTCCTGTCTCAGCTTTCTGAGCCACTGGGATTACAGGCGTGCACCACTGCGCCCAGGTTAATTTACACTTTTTGATGCTACAGTGGACAAGATTGTTTTGAATACTTTCCTTTGGGTACAGTTAATAATGTTTAGAAGCATAATAGATTGCTGCATATATATTTTTTATACTGTAACTTTACTGAATTCACTCTAACAATATTTTTGTGAATTTTTTTAGGTTAAGTATACATACATATTGGCACCTGAAAACACATTTCACTTCTAACTTTCTGATGCAATTAAAGTTTTCTATTCTCCATGTCCTCATTTTTTTCTCAATCATAATCTTTCTTTTTCTTTCTTTCTTTCTTTTTTTTTGTTCATGGCTTACAGTTTTATATATTTACTTTTAAAATGTTTTATTTGTTCATTAATGTTATACACAATAGTGGGTCCTATTTTAACATAAGTGAAGAATGGAAAAATTTAATATATATTTTCCTTTTTCTTATATCTTAATATAATACAATTCTCAATTGCATTATAATATTACTTTTGTAAGATGTAATAAAATATATTTATAATTTAGATAAATGTCACTTCTGGTTTGACAGAATTTGTTTCATAGATTTGCCTGAGATTTTTTTTTTTTTAATTTTTAACCAAGTGCTATCAGTAAACACTGGCATTACTATAGCCCATTTGTAAATTTCATACTTGAATGGAATTTAATTTTTTCCATTTTAGTCCCCAGTACAATCTCTTTCCCTTCCCTTCCCTTCCCTTCTTGACTGATCATTCTTCTACTTATTTATCATTTTGTTTTTTAATTGGTACTTTATAGAAATGCATAAAGATGACATTCACTATGGTATATTTATATCTATACATAGCACAATTTCGTCAATTTTATTTAACAGTTCCTCCCTTTTCCCATCCCCTCTCTGCCCAACCCGCCCATTCTTCTACTCCATTTACATCTCATCTATTTTCATGACATCCTCCCCTTTTTACCCTCATTTTTCTCTAGCTTCTGCTTCTGAGAGAAAAATATGACCCTTGACTTTCTTAGTCAGCCTTAATTCACTTATCATGATGTTTTCCATTTCCATTCATTTATCAGCAAATACCACATTTCATTCTTCTTTATGGCTGAAAAAAATTTGTTGAATATACCATAGGGATTCTCATATTTATGTGTTTCTATAAAGCACAACTTTTAAAAAATGAATAAATAAATGGAAGGAAGACCAGTAGAGTAGATGCAGAGGAGTAGGGGGAAGGGAGAGGGAAGAAGAAATCACTAGGGATATAGAGGAGCAAACTATACTCCATGCATTATTTTTATGTCAAAATGATCCCCACTGTTATGTTTAATCATAACTCACAAATCAAAACAGTTTTATAAAATTCAGAAAAAATAATTCATGGAGTACATTAAATATATATATATATATATATATACATATATATATATATATTTATAATGTATATATATATACATTAAATATATTTAAATATATATATTTTTAAATTTTTAAATATATATATATTTTTAAATATATTTAATGTATATATATATACATTATAAATATATATATATGTATATATATATATATATATATATAGAGAGAGAGAGAGAGAGAGAGAGAGAGAGAGAGAGAGAGAGAGAATAAGCAGAGAATCTTTGGCAGTATCTTAAGAAGAGCTAATAAAAATTAATAAAAATTTCAAAAAATTTTCACCATAAAAACAAAGATTTTTAACTTGTGGATTGTCAAAAAACACTGAGGTAAAAATGTATTTTAATGTATGGCATGTTTGAAAGTAATTAAATTTAAATATACTCTACTTGTCTAAAGTCCCAATAAAAGTAAGTACTCATTTTTAAAAATGAATTTTTGATGATATGAATAAATATATGGGTCTAGGTAAAAGTTATAAATATTATAAGAAGTATTTACTTTTAAATGTATTTCTTAGTACTATGTGACAAAGTTTTCATATTAATATCATCAGTAAAAGGATGAAAAACTAAACATTTAAGGAACACAATATCTTGAAAATTAACCAGAGATTAAAAAGTTCTGTAAAGCTGAACAAAGTGTTGATATTTATGGAAGAAACAAACTCCAGCATTAATATCATCTTTTTCAATAATGAAATTGTAAGGAAGCAGTAGGGTGGGGAAGATCAGGTCAATTTATTACAACTTTGAAATTCAAGATCAGACTATTCCCAACACTCAATTTTTTTTCCATTTTAGATACAAAATCATCTTAACTAAAAACAAGCAAACAAAACATGATTTAATGAAGAGATTGATGGTCTAGTATTATAAATAATATGAAGTAGATAAGTTTAGAATTTTAATGAATAATTGAAATGTACTAAATTAGTGAATTAGTGTTTAAATACTAAAAATAATTTATTTGGAAATATAGTTAAACCCTATATTATATTGAAATATTTTTTGAGTACAAATTTCTGCATTTTTTGTGCTTTATTTGCCAAAATGTAATCAACTTTTCTAATATTAATTCTTTGTAGAATACAGTTTTCAAATTATTCTTTTAAATAATTTTAAGATATTCAATATTAGAAAACATTTTCTATTTAATTATAGAAGAAAAATAAAATCAGATTTACAATAACAAAATGTTATCTTTAAAACCTTGTGATTCTATAAATAAGACATTTTAAGATTTAAATAAAAGAAATATAATATAAAGTTAATAAAATAAAACATAACTAACTATAAAGTCAAATGCAAGTTAAAATTGGTGAGGTAGAGTTGAAGAAAGCTTAGAACGTAATTTGAAGCATTGAGTTTTATTCAAATCTTAATTGAATTTATATGTGCACAAATGAATTTATAAAAGAGTCAATAATAAAATATCAATAACCACAGCATGGCTAGGAATAGAAAATTTCATATATAAAACTATTTGTGATTGACTTATTAATTGTAGTAAATCTCAGATCTAAATGAATTTTCAATAAATTGTAAAAAATTACCATTTTATGCATTTTATACATAAGGATTGTAAACAGAAGAATGATTTTGGACTAAGTTAACAGATGAAGCATAATCTTGATAGGAAACCTAGTTAATAATACCACATAAAAGAAAAATTAGACAGAATTCTCTGATAACAATGATAATGAAAATCTTAAACAGCAGCATAATGATTCTTGTAACTTGTGGTAGCCATGAGTATGGCACATGCCTACAGCACAATGATTAGGGAGGCTAAGTCAAGAGGATCACAATTCAGAAGCTAGCCTCAGCAATTTAGTGAGGCCCTCAGCCCCTAGGCAAGGCCTTGTCTGAAAATAAAATATATATATATATATATAAAAGGACTGGGGATATCTCTCAGTGGTAAAGAGCCCCTTGGTTCAATCCCTTGTACCAAAAAATAAAATGCACCTAGTAGTACATGTAAATATACCTCATTCCAAAAAGAAGAGAATGGTTTAATACCAAATAATACAACAATATAATTTACCATAGCATACGATAAGGAATATAAAACATAAAATTCTCAACTAAATGAATAATTGTGTTCTTTTTCCTATGATCAGAGATCCTTCCTAACTTGATAGACTGTTTATCTAAAGTAACAACAAACTGCAGGATCAAAACAATAATTAACTGAGATAAAACTTCCTTAAATTGGAAACAAATCACTGCACTATTATAGAGACAAATTAGGATTCTGCACAAAATAAGAACTAGAAAAATAAGACATACATATATTTCAAGAGAAAGAAAAACTGTCAATATGTACTATGACTAAATTGGTGAATGCTAAACATATTAGAATCAATACATAAACTACTGGAACTGTCAAGAAATATTAGTTGTTTTGCTATAAGCAAAATCAGTGGAATGGATAATTTTATAGTAGGAAAATAACACTTACTTCTGTATATTTCTGAGGATACTGAGAAATTAAACCCTGAAGTATATTAATGTAGGCTTAAAACTTGCAATCTGTCTTTAGAACAATCTAGTAGTTGCCTGTAAAGGTGAAATGAAACCTATGTAAGTGCTACATTTCTGCAGTCTGCTCTTCACTATGCCCCGATAGTACATAAATGAGGATACTGGTCACCGTGCAATGGTTGTAGAAAATGGGAACTCACCCCAGTGTCTATTGTAGGTAAGAGGAAGGTACACTATAGAGTATATATACTTCAAGGCAGGTAAGATCAAGTAATCAAATATGCATTCAGAAACATGGAGCTACCTTAACACCAAGTTATCATATCACTTAGTTGATTTGTATCTTAATGCATACAAATTTAGAAGCCAAAACCACACTGTATCTTAATAATAGGTAAATGAAAAATCCACAAGTAAGTAATTTTTATTTTTTGTAAAGTATACTTTACAAACATATCTACTTTACAAGTGCATACATCAAAAGTATTATTGTAAGACCTCATGCCTCATGTGGAAGAACAAGGAGACATGCAAAACATAAATTGAAGAAAGAAAAACAAAGCATATAATAAAGTAAAATAGGGACTGGACTCAATAATAGCAGTAGTTCAAGTCTAGGACATGAGAGTATAAAATAAAATCTCATTTAATGAAATAAAAATAAACGATTGAATCATTATGTACTAATTATGTTTGCAAGCTAACATAATATTATGAAGTAATTATTATACCTTGTTTCTCCAGGATTTTAAATTTACAGCACTTATTTATTAGTGCATAGCAAATGTATTCAAGGTTTTATACACGAAGTACTGGTATTTTATTTCAATCACGTAAATATTGTAATGCAAACATATGTAAAATATATGTATATCCTGATTTGTGCTTATGATAGTCTACTTTTGGTGTATGTTGTTTGAGTATGTATGTGTAGTTTTATTTTTAAATAATTTAATAAAACCATTTTAGATTCTACCATAAAATTTGATTAAAAAAATCTTTGCAGAAGAAAAGAAAATATTTCTTCTCTGAGGGAAAACACATTCTCAATAATGTCATTTCAGAAACAGGATAATTTATGTGAGGGATGGTGTGAGGCTGCAGGCTAGGAAGAACTCTAATGACTCATGTGATTGGCTTCATCAATAACTTCTGTTTTCCTTTTCGAACTATCGAAAAGCTGCTTTGCACTGCATGTTTTCTTTCCTTTCAATGCCCTACATGGAAGAAATCACTTGGGTTCAAAAAGCCCAGGACAAATCGAAACAATTTTTCTATAGCATTTTCAGCTGAAGATTCAATACAACCTTTTCAAATTGAATTTTAATTTCCAAGCAAACGAGGTCAATAATAAATCCAATTCCAAATTTACATAGATTAATAAATGTATTTAGATTGTTTTCAACATATTTTAAAGTATTTTTTAGAAACTAATGAAATATGCTAAATATCTACTATTGACATACTCAAGTATGTACTGATCTAATCAATGATATACATACTTTGGATGAATATACACAGGAGACTTCAAGACTTTTGTTTTTTAAAAAATAGTTCTCACATAATATTTCAATCTCTGTGACTTTACCTAATTCTACATACTGCATACTTCAGGTCACCTGTATTTAGAGAAAATGTTCTATAATAATAGGTATAGGAATAAACATATCAATGTAATATGTAAAAGCTATAAATGTATATATGCAAACACACTAAAACTTTTAATATTAAATGACAGGACAATTTTATTGTATTTAACTTTTTTCCTTTTTTTAAACATTTATTCTTTAGTTTTTAGGTGGACTCAATACCCTTATTTAATTTTTATGTGTTGCTAAGGATTGAACCCAGTGCCTCACACATATTAGGCAAGCACTTTTCCTCTGAGCCACAACCCTAGCCCCTACTTTTTACCTTTTTTATTATACATTACAATGGGTTTTACTGTGGTATATAAGTATATGCAAATATCATACTTTGATCAAATCCAGTTCCCCACCCCTGATCCCAGATACTTTTATATCACCTTTCTCCTCCTAGATCTCATATATGAAGGAAAGCGCCCAATAATTCTCTTTCTCTGTCTGGCTTATTTCACTTAGCATTATGATATACAGTTCTAACCTTTTCCTCCAAATCACATGATTTAAGTTTTCTTTTGGTTTAATACACTATAGTTTATATTACTCATATAAAGAAACGTGTTCATTTTTTTTTTTATCCACTCTCCATCAATGGGCACCTATCCTGATTTCCTAACTTGGTAATTGTGAATTGTGCCATGATAAAAAAGGGCATGCAGATCTTTTTTTTTGACTGCATTTCATCCCACACAGGAGTGAGATAGCTGGATCATATAGTAATAACATTGTTAGATTTCGAGAAGACTCCATACTGATTTCCATAATAGTGGTACTAATCTGCATTCCTACCAACAGCGTAAAAGTGCTCCTTTTCCCCCAAATCTTCACCAGCATTTATTGTTTACTGTTTCGTATTATTGATAATAGACACACTGACAGGGGTAAGGTAGAATCTCAGTGCAGTTTTTATTTGCATTTTCCTGGTGGCTAAAAATGAACATTTTTTATATGATTATTGGTCATTTGAATATCCTTTTGTGAAAAGTGTCTGTTCATTTCATTTGCCCATTTATTGATTGGGTTGTTTATTTCTGTGCTGTTAAGATTTTTGAAGTTTTTATACACCCTGGGTATCAATCTTTTGTCAGAGGAGTAGCTGGCAAAGATTTTCTCCCGTTCTGTAGGCTGTCTCTTTGCTGTGCTATTTCCTTTGCAGTACAGAAGCTTTTTAATTTAATGTGATCACATTCGTCAATACTTGCTATTATTTCTTGAGCTATCTGAGTCCTATTCAGGACCCCTTTGATTGTGCCTTATTCTTCAAGCCTTTGCCCTATGTTTTCTTCCAGCAGTTTCTAACTTCCGCACCTAACACTTTTAGGTATTTGATCCGTTTTGAATTGATTTTTGTTAGGTGTGAGAGATAGGGATCTAGTTTCAATCTTCCACATATGGATATCTAGTTTATCCAGCTCCATTTGTTAGTCTGTTTTTTTCTCCAGAATATGTGAAAATATGGTTTATCTATTTATATTACTCAAAACAGTCACAAACTAAACATATTAAATATATAAAATTATTTTTCTAAATATTTTGGGTTTTTTTTCATTCACAAGCATCACATTCTATCCAATGGAATAGAATAAACGTTATTAGTATTAAGAACAAAAATCATCTTAAAAGTTACTATTAATATTCATAAAGTTCAGATATTTTCATCCTTTATGAAATCACGTCATAAATTTACTTATCAATTCTATTTCACATGCTTTGATGGGATGAAAACATACTAGCATGCAGCTTTTTTTTTTCAATTTTATTGTCTGATTTTCATTTTTTTTTTCAGAGCACAGAACAGCCTCGTTATCCACAATAAACATGGCGATGACTGCTGTTCATTAGCTCATAATTTCTTTCTGAAAACAGCTAATTACATGTAGTTTATGTCATTTTCACTTCAAATATTCTTGTGAGTCTGGTTAATATCATTATCATCATCATCATCATCTAAACTTTAAAAATGAGAAAACTGAATTGTGAAAATATTCTTTTCAACATGCTCAAAACTAAAAAGTGAAAAAGTGACTGAGCCAGGATTTGAACCAATTTCTCCAAGATTCAGCTGTTAATCATGCCACACCAAATTCACTTACTGTCATGGGTTGAATATTAGTGTGCTTCCAAGATTCATGTTGAAATCCTTACCTCCAGTGTGGCACTAGGAGGTAACACCTTTGAGAGGTCACATGGGTGGAGACTCCATGAGTTGTTTTAGTGCTCTAAAGACAGTACCCCAGAGAGTTCTCTCACTTTCTGCTGTGTGAGAATACACAGGAAGTATGGCAGTCTGCAACCGGGTAGGGGGTCTCACCAGCATCTAACCATTCTGACCCCCTGATCTCAGACATCCACCTCTAGAATAGTAAAAAGTGGATTTCTGTTGTTTATAACTCACTGTCTCTGATATTTTGTAATAGCACACCATATAGACCCAGATACCTAGATAGTGGGACAAAATCCTGATTTTCTAATAGTAGAAAGTTATTCATTTCAAAAGTTTGGAGGAAACTGTCTTCTGGACATAAACATATTTTTTTGGAAACTGTTTTACAAATATTTGTAAAACTCTCAGGCCAATTTGAATTCACATTTCTTGTAAGTCATGATGAAGTTGCAGACATGACATTGCTTCCAAAAATAGATTAGACATTTCATTCTCTATTCTATTGCCAAAAAAAAACTGAAAGAGGAAAAAAGACACATCAAAACTGCAATTGTATGATTATAAAGACTAAACAAAAGGGGGATTGGGAAGGAATTTAAAGTTGTTGAGACCCTGAAGGATAAATAAGATAATTTACTGTTAGTATGTGTTGTTATACATATTATAAAATGGTTATTAAAAATAAAGTAGCATTAACTTTTCTTAAATCCCCTAAAAATAAGTGGAAAGTATTCTTTATCAATCCAAAAGGACACTTTGTTTTTTTTTAAAGACCCAAACTCTGTTTATTTACTTAATATTTTTCAAGTTTCATTTGATATTTCCAATATAGTAACAATATTCTTATAATCACTTTTTAAGTAGAAAAGTACAAATCTAATGTATAGTCATCATAAATCATTCAGAACAAGTAAATAAGGAAAAATAACAGAAATAATTAGCATCTCCTTCATAATACACTATTAACATTTTGTTACATATTCTTTTTTAATTGATTTTATTTTTTAAATACATTAAGTAGAATGCATTATAATTCTTATTACACATATAGAACACAATTTTTTATATCTCTGTTTATATATAAAATATTTTCACATCAATTCATGTCTTCATACATGTACTTTGTATAATGATGTCCATCACTTTCCAGCATCATTGCTAACCCCTGCCTCTTCCTTCCCCTCTTATCCCTCTGCCCTATTTAGAGTTCATCAATTCTTCCCATGCTCCCCCTCCTTACCCCACCATAAGTCAGTCACCTTATATCAGAGAACACATTCAACATTTGTTTTGGGGGGATTGGCTAATTTCACTTAGCATAATCTTTTTATTTAGTTATTTATTTATTTATTTTTATATAAATAGAACAACAGTGGAATGCACTACAATCCTTATTACACATATAGAACACAATTTTTCGTATCTCTGTATATAAAGTATGTTCACGCCTATTTATGCCATTATACATGTACTCTTTTTTGCATTACAATTCTTAATACACACATATACCACAGTTTTTCATATGTTTGTTTGTATATAAGGTATGTTGACATCAAATTCAAGTTTTCATACATATATTTTGTATAATGATGACCATCACATTTCACCATCCTTGGTAATTCTCTTTCCATTCCCTTTCCCTCCCACCCCTCTTCCCTATCTAGAATTAATCTAATCCTCCCATGCTCTCCCTCTAATTTTTAATACCCTTAAAAATAGAAAAAAAATCACATTTTCTCTGCAAGGGTTTAAAATATATTGATCTGACTTGAAAATGAATAACTTTTTTTTCAAAATCGAATGATACAACACAGGATACACCACAGCAGAATTAAAATTTAAGGTTCAAATGCTGTAATTTCAAACTATTGATTAATGGCAATTTGTGGCACTGCTAGATTAGTTTGCTGGAATATGGTAGATAAGCAATTCAGTCAGGTTAAGTAAGAAAGCTTATTATCAACTGAATTTCATTAATTCTGATAGATGTACTAGGGCAATGTGTTCATATTTAGGCGCCATGATTGGTAAGTGCTTCTAATCTGCCTCTTTTGTTTGTTTGCTTAGAGCTGGTACTGTCTAATTGAGACAGTATAAGAAGAGTAATATTTAAATAAATGATCTGCCAAAAATTAGATCCAAGTTTATTTTACCAAAGGTATAAAAAATCACCAAATCACACCACATTTTCATAATAGAACAGTATAGCACACACTTTATATCTCCTTATAGATTTTCAGATTTTGGAGCCAACAATGTTATTCTTTTACCTGGCACTCTGAAATATTGCAAGCTAAGGTTATCAATGAATTTGAATATTTTAATATTCTTCATATATATATATATATATATATATATATATATATATATATTTTGTGTGTATATGTATATATGCACATATTATATATATGTATATATGTGTATATATATCTTTCCATATATGCTACTTATACACAGTAATTAAAATCCTAATTATAAGTATATATACACAGAGACACACATATATATTCCTTTTCTTTTCTTTTCTTTTTTTTTTTTTTTTTTTTTGGTCCTGGGGATTAAACCCATGGCTTTGTGCATACAAGGCAAGCACTCTCCTAACTGAGCTATATAATCTTGTAAAAAAAGATCTTTACAAGCAAAGAACTGTTTTCCCTGATCTTTACATTCTTGTTGAAAGAAAAACAGAGTATACTACACCTGATTTCACCTGAGCCTGATCAGTGGTAATATAGTTTCTTCAGCACAGGACTATCTTTCATTTATCTTTTATTTCATGACACCTGAAAATGACAACTCTCGGGAATGATAAGTTGCACCATGTCTTCTGTGATTTTTTTTCTCCAAATCATTTATTTCCAATCTTAGTATGAGCATTCGTCCTATTAATTATCTACATGATTGAATTTTCTGCATCTGAACTAGTTATAGGTCTTGTTTAAACAGTACCAGGATATTACCAGTTTCACTTACATTTTCTAAAAATAATTGATCTATTATTTGAAAAGTAAAATGAAGGATTTTGAAAATGAATTATTTGTGATTATAGAAAAATGTCAGTTGTATTGTTGTTAGATTCATTTTTCATGGTAGTTCAGCAGTATTAGATGTCATATATTTTATCTCCAACTGTAGTGAAATTTAAAGCATTCAGTTTTAAAACCCACTCAGAATGTAAGGTAATACAAATCTGTGTTAACAGTGCAGGTATTTATTTTGAAGTTGAAAATGAAAATGGAAAGCCTTTTTATTTCATCTAACCTGGTGGAGTGTGCAGTTTATTAAGTTCAAAGTAACTTATACAGGTTTAATATAAGTATGAAAGAGTCTCTGAGCTGCTGATTTTATTTCAAAGCCACATTGGAGGCTTATGTGAAATTTTTTGTTCTGGTACTTCCTTCTTTGGCTCCTTTTTTTCCTTGTTTTTTGTTGTCCTGTGGACATTCATAGAGGAGAATTATCAATAGGAATGGGAGACATGCCCCTCTCAAATGGACCCCACAAGAAACAAAGCCTTTGACTTTCAGAATATGTTTTATGATCACAAATTCACCATTCTCCAAAATAAATTCTTCTTGCACTTTATAGACTTTTAAATTTACTTAAACACAGCACATGTAACAGGAAGTCAAACTTTACTAGGATTTCTTAATGAATGCTCTGAATACACAGCTTCTTTATAAAAATGGATTATTTTAAACAAAGACAATAATAAAATATCTTGGAAAGAAAGGTCTGCCTGTTTCATATGCTATATATTTGTTATAATATCAGGTTACTTCTTCCTTGTTTCTCTAATTCTTTAAACACAAACAGACACATACACACATATGCATAGCACTCACACATATACATGAACCGTTTAATAATTCCCAGGGTACTGGCAGACAATCCCCATTTTTATCTTAGAATACTTTATGATTTTTTCTTTTTCTGCTTGAACACTATTAACAAAATACTTTATGAGATAAAAGTACCTTTGACAATTTAATAAATTAATTACAATGAAGTAGTTCATAATATTTCTTTATTATCTTTTCTAATACCTGAAGAATTTAGTGGTGTTACCTCATTTATTTTTGATGTTGTCAAATTGTGTTCTCTTCAATAGTCTCATGAGTCTTATTGCTAGAGTGCTATAAATATTATTAATATTCTAAATAAATCAACTTTTGGGGTTAATTGTATTTCTAAGGGATATTTTTTTCTATTTTATTGATTTCCACTAAAATCATTTTGTTACCTTCCTTCTTCCTATATTAAGGAAAATTTCTTCTTCTATTTCTAGGTAAACAATTAGATTGTTGATTTTAATACTTGAGGAAAATTATGTATTTTTGGCTATTGGGCACAGCACTCTATAACTTTCTGTTTAGTTCAATTAGTGTTAGTGTTATCACTTTTAATGTGAAGAAACAATAAAGATTGTCCATCTAATTGGAAAACAATCAGACCCTGGACACCCGAGTTTGCTCTATTGAGATTTTAGCAAAGAACTGAAATGAAATGTCTTCGTTATTAAACCATAAAGTAACTTCTGAATAAAGGACAGTACAGTGGGTATATTGAGAATTCAAAGAATTCAAATTCTTTGAATTTGGTAGGCTTTCAATTGTTTCTTTTTGATAAAAAATTTTATGGTCTATTTATACTTGTGAATTGTTTAAACAAACTACGTTTTTAATTTATTTAAACTAATATATTTAACTTATGGGCATTTACTTCTACTTCACAATATTAATATTACTTTTAGTAAAAAGGCATTAAAATTGAGAATTTAATATTGTCTAAGTTTTTTTAATGTTTTAAATGGTAGAGATACAGGGTACTAATTTGTACCATCACAACAATAAATCTACCATGACTAATTTCCAGATACACTAACAATGTATCACATTAACTAAATTATTTGAGTTACTCTCTTTATTAACCAGTACTGTGACATTAAGAAGCAAAATCAAGGGTCTGGGATTGTGGCTCAGTGGTAGAGTGTTCGCTTAGCACAGGCGGGACCCTGGTTCAATCCTCAGCACCACATAAAAACAAAAGGCATTGGGTTGTGTCCATCTACACCTAAAAAAAAAAAAAAAAAAATCAAGTGGTATGCAATTTTATATTGAAAGACTTTGTACAATAAAGAAACTGAGTATCATTAGCTTTTAATCCTCATGTTTCTGGTTTTATTGACAAGTCACCAGTTCTAGCTGCATCTCATAAAATTTATCTTCCGTTTTATTATCATTAAATTTTGAAAAAAATAAATCAGCATATTGTTCTTTATAAAAGAGCTGGAACCAAAGATAAAGGACTCTATTTTGTCAATTATATTGTCTTATTTACAAACATATTGGCACAAAAAAAATTATGAAAGACTAATCATTTCCATGAAGTACTTTCTGAAAGCTTTCAATTATATTGTGGTTCTTTATTTGTACAATCTAAATGTCTACCTTTTAAACAATAAGTAAATCAAACACAAAATTTTTCAAAAAGTTTTATATTAAAATATAACTCCTTTAGTTATAGAGAGAATAGCTATCCTCAGTGAAACAAAGCATAGCACAATAATAAATAGAAAACAATGAAATTATGCCTTTATTATTATAACATATGTTGAAAATCCAATAGCTAAATTTTTTGAAATTATGTTGTTTTATTAATTTTTTTTCTTTTTTTGGGGGGGTTAAAAGCATACTTTAATGCTTTACTGAAGTTATAAAGGATATGCACCCACCCCCACTAAAGTTTATGTATATTAGATGTGTACTACTAATCATCCCAGACAAGACACGGGACTTATGCTGGGACTAGAACCAATGTATCATGAAAATGTTGTGCAGAAATTCATAGTCTCATCAATAAATATATTACTAATGTTTGAGCAAAAAGATTTTGTTTTATATAATCTCTTGCTGCTGGGAATTTTTGTTAATGAAAATAATATTCAATAATGACAAAAGAGTTGTGAGCTTTTTTCTTCCAGGAAAACTAATTCACATACACTGAGTAACTTTTACTCCAATACTACTTTCTGGGAGTAAGTCAGAGAACTGCCTTATGACATAAAGTGATACTTCTATCCTGAACTCCCTCCAAATAAAGGCCGAGATCTGTCTTATGCAGAATTATACTCTATGGAGTACTGGGTCCAGCATATCTGCTCCCTTCATGCAAGCCCACAACAATCCTCCTAACAATCCATGACAGCTTCATTCACATAGAGTTCGTTACAGCAAATCAGAACCTAGCCCTATATATTGTAAGATAAAAATTTAATAACAAAGGCTCTCTCCCAATGTTCCATTCAAAGCATTTCAAGATAGTGAAATGCCAGCCAAAGAGGCTTTCCTGCCTGTCTACTTTCTGCATCTTTGTGGAGCACATGCTTTACACTGTGAAGCATGATAATAAAAACTTTTAATGGTGCATGATAAACAGTTATGATCTGCATCCCTATTATTGAATCCTCCTTTTTGATTCTCAATAGGAAAGTCATGAGTTATGGTGATCAAGCAACAGTTCAAACAAAAAGACTAAAAATAATTTGAAACATTATCAAATTACAAAGTATTGCTTCTCATAAACAAAATTTTTTTCTAATCTAAATTTTCCTATAATTGTGATCAAACAGTAAATTAATTTTTATATCTAGATTCTTTTGCTCTCATTTTAATGTTTTTCTATGTTGATATGTGAATCAGAAGTTAATTACTCCTTATTTGGAATCATGTATTATGTATAAACCTATTTCAATGTATGTTTTTCTTGATGGACCTTAGGGTTAGGGTTGTGCCAATTGGAGCTATTATGAATAAAGCTTCTAGAACCTTTCATTTCCAAGACATCTTTTTGGTTTATATAGTTTTAATTTGTTTGTGTGTGTGTGTGTGTGTGTGTGTGTGTGTGTGTGTGTTTTATTTGCAGGGTGGGGGGGGAGAAGAAAACATTTCTATTATTGAAATAAAAGTTAAGCAAAAGGATAGCTTTACAAGAAATTGTCAAACATTCTTTTATTGGTTTTTATTTGTTCTTTATCTTCTAGCTTCATAATATTTTGGGCGCTTACATCATTATTTTGAGTTATTTTTTTTCCTCTAAGAATTTAAAGTTATAAATATTCCTCTACGGGCTGGGGTTGTGGCACAATGGTAGAGAACTGGCCTAGCATGTGTGAGGCATTGGGTTCAATTCTTAGTGCCACATACAAATAAATAAAGATCCATTGACAACAAAACAATATTTTTAAAAAATAATAATAAATAAATAAATATTCCTCTAAGAACTGCTTTTTATGCACTTTACAAAACTTATCACCCCATTTTATTACCATTAAAACTGCAAATTTTCTAATTCACTAAGATTATATATACGTTTACTATTTGACTGATAGTTTATTTAAAATATACTGCTTAATTCCAAATATTTAGGGATACAACATTTTTATTTTAATCCATTCATGATGTAATTCCATTATGATCAGATAACATATTCTGTACAATTTTAATAATTTGAAATAAACTTAGACTTGCCTTTAGGCCTTGGAGGATATTCCATTCACCTTTGAACATAATGTGTTTTCCTCAAGTTTTGATTGTAGTGGTCCCTACAGTATTCTCCCAAACTCTCAACACTCTGGTGGCCCTATGAATCTCTATTAGCTGCAGCAAAACAACAGTTTTTGGTTCATAAACTTGGGTTTAAGGATTGAGGGCACGTTGTTTTTGGAAATAAGTAGCCTTACATATGGTAAAAACTTGATGTAAAAAAGCAAGAGCAGTTCTTCATAGCAGGTAGAACTCAGAAGTGTTACTTAGAATTATGAAAGGTTACGTGATATGTATGTGACAGGAGATGTTGACAAAACCAAAGGGTGGACTGAAGAAAAAAGAGTTTGAGCATTCAGTTTATGATTCATTTCGCTCCTAATTACCAATAGGCTAATCCTGGGAGAAGCAAGTAATTTGGTCTAACCACCTTTAAAATGTGAGAATAACTGCCCTTTCTCACAATAGACTCAGTAGATTCTGATACATCTTAAAACTGCAAATGCAACAAAGTAAATTTTCATTTCAAATACTGATTTTTCTCAGCTCTAGAATTGCAATATATTTCCTTTGATCTACACTGTACTTTTGCTCAGATTCTCAATCTTTCATATATTATGCTTCTTTTTAACTATGTGAAAAATTTATCATAGACTTTTAATGTACTTAAGTTCAAAACATCTGAGTCATCCCTTAGTTTATTGCTACTGGGTTTTTTTTTTCTGTTTATGAGTCACAGGAACCTGCTTCTTCACATGTATAGTAATTATAATTGTATCTTGAACAAGGCACATACTACATACTCGTCGTTCTGTTGCTCTCATCTAAATTGTATTGAGTTTGTTCTGACAAACAGGCAGATCAGCTTGGTTGCAGGAGGTTAAGCGGGGGAGCTATGTATTCCTATTCAAGCACCAGAGCAATCGTGCTCCTGAAACATTCTTCTCAGATCACAACAGCCAAATAGCTGTTCAAAGAAGCATCTTGACTTTGGTCACATCTCTTATTTGTTTCAACAATATGAGGCTTCCAGAATATACATTCATATCCCTTCTTCTTCTTCCTCATCATTAGCTATCTTCCCCTGGCATTAAGAATCTTACCTGGTACATGCCTAAGTGTTCAGATAAGACCTCAGAAGGATGCCTATTCTGAATCTACATATCCATTCAGCTCCTTCTGGATTTTTCCATCCTGTACATTCCAGCTGTTACCATTTATAGTCCTCAACCTGAACATCTTACAGTTAGAATTCTGCCTCTTGGACCAAACTCTCCTACAATATGTTTAAGTCTCTTCTGGACACGTTGTGTTTCTATGGCAATTCCTTTTACCATAATTTGGGTAATGCCCACCACAAAAAGCAAGGGAGGGTATGGAGTTCTCTTCATAGGTTCATTTCTCTCAAGCATCCCAGCTCTGTGCTGGGCAATTCCTGATAAACATGTGCTTCGATGTGCTTAGTTCTTTTCCTATAAGGTGTTTAAGGCAAAGGGGTAAGTCTAATGCCCACTACTGTGGCAAGGCTCTATCTGAAGACCTTGTCTGCTTTTAATGTCTACTTCTTTTCTTTTATCTTCTTCAAGTTTGCATCTTGCATCTTACCTCAAAAATTCTGCTTCTTTCCCTATTATTGGTAAAATCTTGGATTTTATCACCACATTTTCCCAAACTATTTAAAATACACATGCACACACACACACACACACACACACACAATTTCCAATTACTTTCATTTCAAATAAAAATACTTACATGATTTCACTTTTTTTTCTTTATCAAAATTGTTTCATCTTAGAAAAAATATGTTAATGCAGTATTGGATTGTACTTCAGAAATTATTTTTAACAGTTGTATTGTCCTTTATTTTTGGCTAGATAAAGGCTTTATTTTCTTAGTGTTACAGTCTCAATAATCAGCCATTCCTTTAAAACATACATTTCCATTGCTGGGTTCTTCATTAATTGATGCAACTTTGCCTAAAACAAACATTAACAAATAATATCTGCTGCTGCTATCATCATCATCATCACCACGTTGTCATTACTAAGTGGCATAGCAATCACTGGCAACACCAAAAATCCTCAAGCAGCAAATTACTCCCGATTCATTTATCAATTAAAATGCTGACAGATCTCGCTCATTTGGATGAGATAATGTTCTCCCTGCCTACAACTCTTTAGCTCTTGCAAAAAAAAAAAAAAAAAAAAAAAGAAGCATTTTAGGCATTAAATTGGCTACACACAAAAAACAATAATATGGATATAAACATTAAATTTTTAATATTATGATTCAAAGAACTAGAATTTTCTGTGGGATTATTTAAGATATGCCCTACTTTATAAAATTTAGGAGTGTTAAGTGTCACTATAAAACCATTTTCTACTTCAACTGTAGACATAATTAACAGTATCTATAAATCATTTTGATTAATTACAAACAAAATAGGTTTTCTATTCAGGAGAAATACTACCTCAATAGGAGGCAATCATATATAATTACAGTGACTTTGAACATATACCAAGGCCTTCTGAACATAAATTATCATTAAAATTTTTTCCTGTTCTACTTCTCCCAAAAAGAGTTGCAGTTATGAGGGTAGAAATCATTTAGAACTGCATTCTGTGCTGGTTAATGTTAACTACCTGCCTTAATTAGAATAAAGATGAGGCTCAATAATGCTAGAATTGTCTGCCATACATTAGCTTTACCCAGTACTCAATCCATGTGTTGTTACAAGTTCCATAAGTAAACTGGGGGAAAGAATAAATTATATGCTCTGAATTTGTTATCAGTGATATGAGGAAGATCTAAAAAAATGTTGATACCATATGTCTTTTCATTGCTATTATATGGAGATCTTATTAACTGCCAAAATGATTCATTAAGCTCCCCTTCTCTGTGTGTAAGTTTCCTGAGGATGCATTTGAGTCTGTGATGACAACTCTGAGCCCCTTATAAGAAATAATATGGGGACACCATAAAAAGACCTGGAGAAAATTGAAACTGTTTAGAAGTCTGAGTCACGGGTAGAATATATGTGCAGACTTAAAATTATGAATGCATTTGCATTTTTAAGAGAGTTTAAATCAATTCCCTTTATATATACCTGTCAAATTTTGGGTTTGAGGTTTCTAAAATATGGTATGAGAAGTGTAGGCCATGTAGCCCTTGTAATGTGGGTTGTTGTTCCCATCTTAGTGATGATATAATGAATAATGTTCTTAATAAATCATTACAATAGCTTTCTCTGGTGGAATTCAGGTTCATACTTTCCTTTAGCATTTTATTCTATAATTAGAGCCCAGATTCATGGGCAGAGAAGACACGTATGAAGCTCAGTTTTAGTTCTCCATCTCACCCAAGGATAGGACAGAAACAAATGTGGACACTAAGGAAAAGCAGGTTTTAATATGAAGCCAAAAAAAATTCCCAAATCAGAAAACTACAGTTTGCATAAATAATTTCCATATCTCAACATTCTTTCTTGTAAAACTATAAGATTGATGTGATTATCTCCAAATCTGCCTCCAGCTCAAACATTCTATAATTTTATGAAAAATTTAATTACATAGACTGAAGAAGAAATTCTTCATAGTGTTTTATTCCCTGAAATAAATTACTAACAGTGATTTTTTGTATCCCTTTCCTAAGGAATTTTAAAAACTAGGATGGGATGGGAATATAACTTGATAGAGTATTTGCTTAACATGTTCAAGGGTCTGGATTTAATCCCTAGCCCAGCCCAAATAATAATAATGATAATAATAATAATAATAATAATAATAATAATAACAACAACAATAAAATACAACTAGATGAATACCTTATCATTAAGGAATTTTTTTCAAACTTGACTGCCATATTCCAGTTGTTATTTTTAAGAACCCCAGATATACTGTCACAGTCAGAACTTATTGGCTTGTGTTGAGAGATTTTCTTCATCAGTTTTCTCTTGCTTTCATAGAAATCACTGCAAATTAATGCTTTGAGTTTATTATCCTATAATTGTAGAGCCCAGGGGTCCAACCTGAGTCTCTCCTGGTGAAAAGCAAGACGTTAGATGCCATAGTTCTTTCTAGAGCCTCCAAGGGAGGACCTTTATTCTATTGCTTTCAGATTGTTGGCAGGTTCAGTTCTTTGCTGTTGTAGAATTGAGGTCTTCATTTCCTTGCTGGCTGTCAGCAGAGGACAATTCTAACTTCCATCATCAAGCAGATTGCTTGGCTCGTATCCCTTCCTCCACAATCAAAGTCTGCTTGAGTACCTCACAGGATTCAAATCTCTCCTGCCTTTTGTTCTGTCACAGTTGTCTGACTCTCTCTTTGGCTCTAGATGCACAAAGTTCTCCCTTTTTAAGAGCCCATTAAATTAGAATTAATCCACTTAGCTAACCTAGGAAAATATCCCCTTCTCAAGGTCTAGATATCTAATCACATCTGCAAAATCCCTTTTGCCAAATAACAAGACATGGTCAAAGGATCTAGATATTACATTATGGATGTGGATGTTCTTGGAGTACCATTATTTTGTCTGCCATAGGTGATCTTTTGAGACTCATTCAATTCTAAAAAGAATGATTGTTCAATATTGCTTCCTTATTATTCTCTCAACCTTCTAAGAAGATTAGTTACATATTCCCCAACACTTGGAATACCTTGTCAGCAATATCAAAGTTCTTGTCCTAAAATCCATTTGAAATAAACTTTTTATACCCATTTATCAACTATTATATTAAAATAATTTTGTTTATCTCTTCATATAAATGTATGGGTATTATTACAAAATATGGGTATTATTACACATTCCATATACAATAAGTATTAACTCTGCAGTGATTGTTATACAAAGTGTGATGTAAGCTTTTGTATGTTCAGACCTAAGGACCATCCCTTCCTGATTGTGATGATTTGCTCATGACTTAGTTTCTAAACTAAACTCCAGTTATATTCATCAAATGAGGATAATAATACTACCTACCATTTAGGATTACTTTCAGTTGATAAAGAAAACTAAGTTAGTTAATTGAGATGTGTAAAGAACTCATTGAAAATGTCTAATACCTAATGCAATGGCATAGAGATGGCCTATCCCCCAAACATTCCCTCTACTGGAGGTCTGCTCCACAGTATCATGGTGTTGAGGTGGTAGAACTTATAAGAGGTGGAGTCAAGTGAAAGGTGGGAATTTCAACCTCATGAAAAAATTAATATTTTCACAGGAAGGAATTATTCCCTAAATTGTGGGAGAGTGGGGTGCTATAAAAGAACAAGTCTGCTCCTCTCTTGCTTCCTCAGTCTCATATGTGCCCTTCTTCACACAATCAGTTCCCTTTCTGCTTCTGCGCCACAGTTGATACATTCCCACAGTGGCGACATACTGATTAGAATTTCCTGCCACCAGAATCATGAACAAAAAAGCCTCTTTATGCAATAATTACCCAGAATCTGTTATAACTACACAAAACACACTGAGATGACTAATCCATTCTAAGTATTTTTTAATTTACTAAGGTGTATTCACAATAGATATATCTATCTCATTTGATAGAGTTGACTTTTATTTTCAGTGACCAAAAGACATCAGAATTTGTACATGATTACAAATAAAACCCATGAAACTAATAAATCCTATCATTTTTCTTAACTTCTCCAGTGATTGAGATTTCTATCATGAATAATCTTTCCTCAATGATGTGAGTATATGTTTATAGAGTTTTAAAAAATGTTAATAACTAAAATTATGAAAAATCTAAATGTTTGGTAAATTTGATTTAGTTTTGTTCTCAAATTAGAAGCATAAATAGTGCTCACACAAATTTGTATATTTATTTTACCTTGTTTGAGAAAAAATTGAAGATAATGGTTGTTACAACTATCAGAAACAAGATAATATTAATTAAATTTGTGATATAAAAGAAAGAGGAATGGAAAAATTTCAAAGACAGGAAAAAGTGAAAATTATGTGTCATAATCAAGGTTTTCTATAACCAAAGTGAAACAGTAAACTCATTAGCTTACATAATTTTTCATCTACATGAAAAAGAAGTTATTACCTGTACTAGAACATAACCCCTGAAGACAGAGATTGTTGTCTGTTTTCCTCTGTGCTTTCAAATAGCTCCTGGAACAAAATATGTGCTCAAGATATATTTGTTGCAAAAGTATTTGGAAAGGGATTTCTATTTTGAAAAGTATGTGTAAGGAAGAACAAATCTTGAGTTGATGTGTACGACTCCTGTCAACTACATAGTGAAAAGTTTGTGATAGCTGGAAAAGTATGTCATCACTCATCTCTTGAGCAATTCTCCATGAATGTTATCTCAGTGAATTTCTGAGGAATTTTGTGTTTCAGTGAACTTAGGGTCAATTTTAAATTCATTATTTAATTTAGCTTTTGCCAGATACAAATAAGGCAATTACTCTATAGCTTTCTTGCCCATACTAATTATATGTAATTTTATTCCCAGAGAGCTCTAGAGTGCAGGAGGAGGAAAACATGTTGAATCTTAAAATTTAAGATAGTACCTATTATATTTGAGGATATGATTAGCAGCAGAATTATGTCTTTTAGTTCAGAAATGAGTTTAGTAGACTCTTGACTATAAGAATTTTACAACCTGAAATAAAATGAATTCTTACATAAAATGTTTAAAATCACTTTAAATGCATGGATGCTGTTTTCAGGCATAAATTTGTAAATTAATTCTCAGCTACCATTTGCCTACTTATTGCCAAATGAACTTTCTCTTGAAGAATCGTGATGCAAATTTTTTTTTGTTCCTACAAGTTCTAAAAGTCTAGACTTGCAAAAATTTGAGAATAAAAATAGATGTGGTTAGGACGGGATATGTGAGAAAGATGGAACACTAAGCTGTGATGTGTCAATTATTCTTAGCAAAACCATCAATTTCCTTCCTACTTTATCAGTTACATTAAAGGAACAAAAAAGGATGATCTAGGCATAAAAAAATCTTCTATGGAAAATGAAGCTCTGTTTCTATGCTGCAACTGAAGAAAACTTCTGAGGTAGTGAAACAGAGGAGTTGCATTCTCTGAGTCCAAGTACTGCGAAAAGAAAACATAAATATACACATATGCATTTATGTATATACACACATCTATGAGCATTCATTTTGTGTGTGTATATAAATAAATATACACAAAAGCAAGAGCAAAACTTTATTTTTTTTTACTCTTTGCTCTCCCAGTAGCAAACCACCAAACCACCACCTGTATTCATAAACCGATGCCTTCCCTGAGCATCACTATGCAGAAGATTCAACAGTAGACTAGACCTTATTATAAGTCATACTGATTTGAATGCCCTAATTTAATACTTTCTGATAGAGAAGGGCCTGCATTGTAGATGAGGTCTAAAGCAAGAACATATTTGGTATTTCCAGGTAGACAGTGGTTAAGAAACAAATTTTACTATCTCTGTTTTTCTTTTCTGAGAAACAAGAAGCCCCCAAGGAGTACAATGGGAGTAATTCTGTCTGTGATAGTTTACAATCATCCAGAAGCCTGAGGTTTTACAATAAATGATGACTCCCTCGCCTTCATTGATGAATGACTATAATTTTCCATTGGACATCCTGAATCAGCTACCCTGCCAGAACAGAGAAAAGATCTCTAACTCTGAAGGTGTGATTATAAAATGTAAGGTTTTACTGTGCAACAAAACACAATTTCTAAGAACCCTTGAAATGCAAATTTTGCAGATAAAAATTACTCTTTAGGTATTTACAGAAAATGGGCTCTTAGATAATTTCAGCTATCTGATTACAAAGGATAAACTGATAATGAGATATGGAAATAAATAATCTAAAATACAATGATAAGAATTTAAGTTAAAAAATGAACTTCAAATAAAACTATCACCTATGACACAATTATTGAAACTCATAAAGTGCCTAGAGATTTTTCAATCTTATAATAAGAAATAAAGTAGGGTCATTCACCCACACATTTCTGCACAGACAAAACTTTCACATTCTATATATAAAAGAACATGGCATGGCAAATGATAGACAAAATAAAGTATTTGACCAATATAAATGTCTGAAAACATTTTATGAGTAAATGATATCTCATATATGACACTATGCTTCAGAATATAGTCATTTCTATTTTTTTGCAAGTATCTCATGTTGATTTATACTCTACCTATCCTTCTGAAGTTTCTATCGCTTAACCTAGTTTTTTTTTTTTAAACTACTATTGCATGAACATTAGTAATTGCATTTCTTTTAAGATAATTACTGAATTGGTATTTTAAAAATTCAAGCCAGGTATGTTGGCAAAGGCCTGTAATCCCAGTGGCTTGGGAGGCTGAGGCAGGAGGATCACAAGTTCAAAGAAAGCCTTAGCAACTCCAGGAGGCTCTAAGCAACTTAGCAAGGCCCTGTCGTCAAAGAAATGCTGGTAGTGTGGCCCAGTTGTTCAAAGACCCTATCTTAAATCACCCATATTTAAATATATAATTAATTAAATATAAAAAAATCAAAAGAGAGAAATTTGATCTAATCACGATAGTCATTTTGACATTTAAATATTATTATTTCGCTGTAGCATATCAATATTGGAGAATGATTCTGACCTAACTTTCTCACATACATATATAAATATTCCATGGTGAATCTCATTATCATATACATTCACAATACAATATTTTTTTAAAAAAATAACTAAATAGCTGAAATGTCATCAGAGGCAGTAGAACAAGGGAAGGGAGGAAGAGAAGGAAAGGAGAAGTACTGGGGACTGAATCAGAGCAAATTATACTCCATGTTTTTATAATAATCTCAATTTATGAATAACTAAAAAGAACCAATAAAAATATTTGCAGCTATTGGGCATTCATTGTAATTTCAGGTATTCAATAGTGTTATCATATACAAAGTATTAAGACCTCAATGCTTATGTCTAATGAATCCTTTCAACTTAAATTCCAATAAAAAGTAACATTGCTTCCCAAGCAGAAGCAGAATACTAATATGCCAGTGGACAAAGCATGACTTTCTTTTTAGTAAAATAAACATTTAAGCCTATGTTGACAAAACCTATGAGGATTGCATAGTTTCAGTCATTGCCAACTGCTACATCTAGGGGAGGAAGCTGATCATAAAAGGAGGGACACCATTGGGATCACAGAGACATCTGCCTATGCTGTGTGATTATTTGAAGTACTTTGAGGAGGGAAGGAACTTCAAGGAAATGAGATACAAAGCAGACAACACTCAAAATACTCTGATGTCAACTTACAACACTGCCACACAACAAGAAGAAATAAGTAATTCCTAATGTAATTAATAAAAGAGGCAATCAAAATTTTAAGGTTTTGAAGGACTCAGTATTCTTTTACCATGTAACAATATGTAACAATAGGCTGTACTTAAATTTAGCTTTGAGCTAAATTAAGGCATTAAGAGAAATTAGGGATGAGAGCTCTGATAAGAAGAAAATATGAACATATAAAATCTTATAAGAGAAATTTCACTCAGACCTATGTGGAAATTATGTTGGCCATTTTTATGTCTCCATTGTTGTGTTAAAAGTCTCTGTGTTCTGGCCTCCAGGTCAGTTATCTATTTCAGCACCCATTTTGTTAGAGTGAGCAGAGACTTCATTACAAAATCTCAATATTTATTTTTACTCTAAAGAGTGCTTGCCCACCATGAGCAAGGCCTTAGGGTCCATCCCTAGCACCAAAGAAAACAAATCTCATCTATCCCTCTACCTATTGGTCATTTGTATGTCTTCTTTGGAGAAATGTCTATTTGAATTCCTTGCTCACTTTTTAATTGTTTTTGCTTTTCAAATTGAGCTATTGAGTTATATGAGTTACTTACATATTTTGGATATCAACACCTTATCACATATATGTTTTCAAATATTTTGTCTGCATAGATTTCTTTATTACTCATATTTCTTTATCACTTTGCTGATTGTTCCCTTTGTTATGCAGACATTTTTTTTTTGGTTTAATACAGTCCCTCTCACCTGTTTCTGCTTTTGTTGCTTGAGCTTTTGGTGACATTGCTGGGAGCCATCAGCCAAGTAGGTATGACAAATTCCTTGCCAGCTTACTCCCATGCTGTCTAGTGGAAGGACTTCTGAAAGGTGACCTTGCTCAAGGACCAGGGCAGGATCCGTGTTTAGGGTGTTCCCCCTTTAGAATAGGGCAGTTTAGCATAATAGGAGATTAGGGTGTTCCCCCTTTAGAATAGGGCGTATCCTGCTGCTGAGTTCCTCTTGAGTGCTTAGGGTCAGACAGTATATTTTGGGAGACAGAAGCCCATGCGGAGAGGATTCCCCCAGAGCGTGTTTGTAGATGGCCGGTGTGAGTTCGGGAATAAAGAATTGCTGTTTGAATCTACAAGCTGTGTGGTGACTCGTGATTTGTGCCCAGCCAGAGACTGCGGCACTCAGGGTCAATGGTCAGTCACACGGACTGGCTCTTGCACCTAAAAAGGGTGGGGCACAAATCACGAGACCCTGAGTGCCCCAGTCTCTGGCTGGGCACAAATCACGAGTCTCCACACAGCTTGTAGATTCAAACAGCAATTCTTTATTCCCGAACTCACACCGGCCGTCTACAAACACTCTCTGGGGGAATCCACGTTCTCTGCCCAAATCCACTCTGCCCAAATCCACATCGCATGGGCTTCTGTCTCCCAAAATATACTGTCTGACCCTAAGCACTCAAGAGGAACTCAGCAGCAGGATACGCCCTATTCTAAAGGGGGAACACCCTAATCTCCTATTATGCTAAACTGCCCTATTCTAAAGGGGGAACACCCTACTCTCCTATTATGCTAAACCGCCCTATTCTAAAGGGGGAACACCCTAAACACGGATCCTGCCCTGGTCCTTGAGCAAGGTCACCTTTCAGAAGTCCTTCCACTAGACAGCATGGGAGTAAGCTGGCAAGGAATTTGTCATACCTACTTGGCTGATGGCTCCCAGCAGACATAATCAAGAAAACATTACCAAGACCATTGCCAGAGAGTTCTTCTCTGGTTTTCTTCTATGACATTGTTAATTTCAAGTCTTGTATTTAGGGCTCTAATTTTGATTTTGATTTTCTTTGATTTTCTTTTTTAATATGGCATGTGAGTTCAATTTCATTTTTGCATTTTGCTCCTTGACATTATTATATATGGCAGGATTTTCTTTCTTTTGTAAGACTGAATAATATACCTTGGTACATACATAACACCTTATTTTATCCATCAAACATGTACATTGTTTTTGTATCATGGCTATTATGAATAATGTTACAGTAAACACAAAAGTGAAAATATTGCTTTAAATTACCGATTTTCTTTCCTCCCTTCCTTCTTTTCTCCCTCCCTTCTTTCCTTCCTTCCTTTCTTTCTTGTACCAGATATTGAACCCAGGGGTGCTTTAACACTGAGACACATTTCCAGCCCTTTTTTTATTTAGAGTCAGGATGTTGTTGAGTTGCTTAGGGCCTCACTAAGTTGCTGATGCTGGCTTTGAATTCATGATTCTCCTGCCTCAGCCTCCAGAGTTGCTGGGATTATAGGTGTGTGCTATAGAACCCAGCTGATTTAAATTATTTTTGCTGTATATGCAGAAGTAGGATTTCTGTATCACATGGTAATTCTGTTTTTATATTTTTGAAGAAACTTTGTGCTGTTTTTCTATTGTTTGTACTATTGTACAATTCTGTTAAATATGAAAATATATTCTAATTTCTCCACATGATTTTACTCCCATGAGGTGTGTGCAATAGTTGAATTCATTTTAAACAGAAAGTATAGGGGTGGCTTCCAAAGGCTGAGGGAAAATATTGTTGTTCATTGGACATATTGTTTCAGTCATGCAAGATGAGTAAATGCTAGAGATCTGTTCTACAACTTTGTGCCTACAGTTAACAGTTGTGCACTTTAAAACATTGTCATGAGTTTAGATATCATCGTAGGTGATTTTAGCCACCCCACTCTCACTAGACACACATAGCATCTAATCTATCAAGGGCTATAATGATCTGGCCTAGGAAAACTATCTACTTTACCCTTGTTCTTCTCATAGGATGCATCCTCCAAGGGACATGAGGAAGAAACATCAAATTGTTCAGTTACCCTGATAAATTGGACTCAACTGTATCTTCAAATCCTATCATACAAGATGGTAACTGTCATGGTGTTTTATACAGTGAGGGCTTACATTTTCTGTTGCTTTTCTTGGAATGTTATTATTATTCATCTTCACCACTCCATTCATCCTAAAAATTTCCATTAAAAGTCTATGAAGTTTTTATTTATTAGTTTTTGTTTTGTTTTCCTCTTCACACTCATGGTTGGCCTGAATTTATCCTCTATATTTCTATTTCTGAATAGCCTATGTATTTTTTAAAATTTTCAAACAATGCTATATGTATTTGTATAAAATACAGAATATTCTCTAAGATGATATTAACATTATGTCATATATCATACATTGTGTTTGTGTTTTACATATCACTTGGCATAATCATCAATAGCATTGTATGTAATAACATATGTATTTAAAATGCAATTTTATACAAATTTAGCTTCACCTAGTTCTCAGTTTTGAATGATTGTTCCTTTCCTAATGACAGGGCTAATATTATTTTTCACTTTGTTATTCCAAAGTCAAAGCACTTATTAAATCTTTATTGACTTGAATTATAGCCCATAGTATTTATATAGAGTCTTAAATAAACAATGGATGGAAAGTAAACATCAGAAGCAAAATTTCAAAAGAAATACAGTAAGTTAAGTGAAAACTTTTCTTATTTACATAAGAAATACGAGGTCAAAATGTATCAAGAAGTACTGAACATAGAAAAGCATCAGGTCCATCTGATATCTTCTATAACAAAACCACTTTCTAATGCTGGTCAGAATATTTGTTTTAGAACAAATTTAGCATAAATAAAACCAGAAGCAAATAATTTGGAGAGCTGCCAAAATGACAATTATTTGCTTACTATATATTTAAATTTCTGATTCCTTTGCCTTAAATCCAAACAATAAAATTATGCTTGCTAGTGAAAATATGTGTTCAAACAAGAAGAAATTTGAAGGCAATCTTCAATAGAAAATAAAAACCAAGGCCTGGAGCTCATATTGAGGAAAAGATAGTTCCTTTTCTAGAGAACTGCTAAAATAGCACATATCACACATTAGCATTACCAGAAACTACTGAAAACCTCAAATTCACATGGCCAAGACCCTGCACGAGAGCTCTTGGAAATGATAATCAGACACAGCCAGCCCTATACCTGGAAAGGGTAGATATTTTTACTCCCTTGTTTTACTGAAAATTACCCAGTAAAGAATAGAGCCTCCTGAGAAAGAGGAATATAAAAGTAAATAAAATCACAGCTTTCACAGTCAAGTGGAAATATTATGCACCTAGAACTGTAGAATATCTTGAGAACATACTTTTATATGTAAATAGTGGATTTACATAGCCACTATTTGCAAATAAATTTTTACACAATGAATGACTTTATTTTAATATGAAAATTATTTTACTCCCTAAAAGTATAATATAATGCTTGGGGCTCAGTCTTTATAGCTAGCATACAGTAAAAAAATAAAATGTTCCCACAAAACAATCTAAGTTATAAAGCATTATGTAAGTTTAAGGAATTCAAAACTGCTACACCCAAACTAGGTGAGGACTAATGAGCAGCAGGGAATTCTAGGAGGAGTGCACATACTTTAATCCAGCCTCCACTTTTCCTATCCTACTGGAGGCACAGAACTGTGGTGAGTCAGTGGGAGAAACCAGAAGGAGCCCATGATAGTGCTTGTACTTGAACTTTTTAGAAAAATGATGAATACTGATATGAGGAACAACAACATATGAGGTGTGGAGAGTCCAGAGGGGAATAACCATTAATTCTTAACAGGAAAAAGATTTAGAATGTTGCTGAGTGGGTAGACCACTGACGCCACAATTAGGAGAACTTTTTCTGCTATATCGTCCATGTACTTCCATTCTACTTCTGAAAATAATGGCAGGATTAGAAGGTATTGCAGTTTTTGCAGAGACATCTTCCTTTTTATTTCTGAATAGAATCATGGAGCCCCTTATAAACCTTAATTCCAAGGTCAGAGTTTCCATCTGCATTTTATAAACATGGGGAACAATAATAATGCATAATTTTCTACTCATTGTCAATCCATAACTAGTTATGAGGCTTCAATAGGCAGGTCCACCTGATGACTGAGTGATTCTGCACCAGATGTCATTAGGTAAAGAATGATCACAAGCCATTTGTGAAATGGAGGAAGAGACCAATATTGCTGATGGTTGCTTATGGTTAGCAAACTCAGATTGCAGAGCCTGACATACAGGTTGAATTTTTTTGCTCTCCCATTAACCAACCTATAAGCTTGAGTAATTACTTAATGTCTCTCTACCTCAATTTTTTTATCTATAAGATATGAACTGCTGTACCTAGTGGATGATATACTTTTAAACAAATTGGTTTATTTTTAAACTCATTAAAATACTTTGCACTTATAAATGCATAAGCTGGCTATTGTGATACCCCAACAAAATACTTGAATTAGAGAATTGAGGGGAAAAAAGCTAATGCTTCTAGATAGACACAATAAAATATATTTGGCAAGGAGAAGTAGAATATTATTAGGCTTCTAATGAGACACATTGAATATAAAAAGGTCAATTAACCAAAACTGGACTATTGGAAGAAATATTGGCAATCTGAGAATACATTACTTACCAATAACATACACAAATACATTTTTCATACACAAATATCCAGAAAAAAAGAATGCATATAATATACCTGAGAATACACTCAATAAACTATTCTTTAAAAATTCATGTTTAAATGATATTCCCATAAATTGCAAAAAATAAAATTAACAAGCATAAGAGAAATAAACAATGTATAATAAAAACATTTATAGCATATTAAAATGAATATGAACTTTATGTTTTAGAAATAGGTTATTAGAATATTTTTGAATATTCATACCAAAAAAAAAAAAACAAGCAAGACAGAGCAATAGTAACAACAACAACAAAATACAAGAGAGAACAATAACAACAACAGCAAAAACAAAATATCTTTGCAGTTAGGAAATATATTGGGGAGTTGCAGTCATATTTTAATTTTCATCTATCAATAAACCATTAAAGATTTTCATTGGTAAAATCACAAGCACCACTGACAGTTTCCAGATGCAGCTTCTTTTAACCCACCAGGGATTTCATGCTGATATCATTCTAAACTTGACCCAGTCCTAAGGGATTAGGGAGTCAATTAATAGTCAGCTTTGCTTAAGATTCCCCAAATGGCCTCTCTGAAATACCCATAACTATGAATAAATCAAGACTACAGAAAAAAAAGATATGAGAGCATTTTTGAAATGTCATATCAGGTATTCCAACGAGTCAAATTTAGAGTGACTCAGATCCAGGACCTCCATATTTTAAATTCTAAGAAGTAATCCAATTTCTAGGCTTGCATTTGATGTACAAAATTAGACCTGGTATATATCCTAGGATCCACCAGTGATCCCTGTTTTGAAGTCCCTGGCAGAAGTAATGAGGAGATTATGCTGTGGTATCGAATATACATGTGATTGACACACTTTAATGCATAGCAACTGTTATAAAAATGGAGAATAATTTCTTATATTGTTTTTTACATTTTTAAAGTAGGTCTTAGAGAGAAATGAACTAACATAAACTAAAGAATTATTTCTTGAATCTTCTGCAAGAGATGGGTTGACTGCATTCCTATGAATGGGAATTTTCAGGGGAAATGGTAGAAGTATTATAACTAACTAAACCCTTGCTAATTGATTTTATGACTGATATTATGCACATCTTTCCCTGATGGTGATAAAATTGAATTTTATATTTTCTGAGATATGAGAAGAAGATTCAAGCAGAAACCAGTTTTCAGTCTTGGTCAAATATAAATGTCTTTCCATAGCTGCAGTCCTCTATAACTTCCCCAAAGGAGTGTCTGAATAAACTTTCTTCAGGTATAGACATAAAAGGAAACATGAGGATTCAACAGTTCAAGTCATTTATTTTGTTTTCTTATTTGTCCAGGTGTCCAATAAATATGCTAATTTATTTTTTAATGTTACTAGTTTATTTTTTAAAAGATAGAATTTTGAAAATTCACATTCTGGGAAATTATTTGTGTGTTGGAAAGAATTAAAGCACAGTGGATTTTAATGTGTCTACCTGCCTTAGAAGTCAGGTTCAGTGGTCAATAGAACTGTTCCTAGAAAAAGAGACAATGGCTAAAGTTTGATTTTATTACACTTTTTAAAATCCTTAATCTTCTCTTCTTATCCTGTCTCACCTCCAGGGAGTCCATCAACCTATTTTATCCATTGTGAAAATTTTCCCAATACTGTTCTCACAGGGGATTATCTCAAAATTGCACAATTGTTGCATTCAGTGATCCAATTCCATGAAAGTTAGGTTTCAGTTACCTGCTCTAGGAAATAATCACATGAACCATGCTGAGACCATGGCTGATATCACTGAATGTTACATGACTTCAATTTGTGACAGCTATTACAATGAACATGAAAGATGTTAGTTATCTAATAAATAAATATACCATACTCATTATTAAAAAACAAAACATTTTAAAAGATGCATTTATTTTGTAAAAAAAAAAAAAGAGAAAAATAATCTCAACTGCAATATTAATATTTTGAATTATTCTTGAATCAAATTTTTTGGGGGGGTTGAGACTATGCTTTCATTTCCACTTTCAATTTTTTTGTCAAATGTCTCATTCTGTACATATTCTGGTCAGCATATCACTGACGATAATCAGCTGAAATGATTTTCCATGGCATAAATTTAGAAATAAATTACTTCTTAAAATTTTGAAAAGCAATCATATTCTTCAAGACTTTACTTCAAGTATTACTAATATTATTGAGAACATAATATATATATATATAAACCTTTTTAACTTTATCTAATGTAACTTTACTGAGAGTTACATAAAAGGGCATAATATAAATGTACATATGAAGTCAAAAAATAATTATGCTATTATGTCTAGGTAACCATGAGCAATAACATCAATTAAGCACTCTCTTTGATCATACCAATCACTACTTTTAAGGTTAACTGCCACAGGGCTTTTCTGATATTGACTTGATTTTTCATAGCTTTGCCAAATAAGGAAGAAATAGTATAGTTTTAACCTGTGTTAAGGGTTACATCTATGAGTATAAAATTATGTTTTATTTTGTGCATTTTTTCTTTTCTATTGCTTGTGAGTTTTATCTAGTGTAATGCATGTAAATAGATTTGGTAATTTTATTTATAGATTAGTATCTCAGTAAAGGAATATACCACTAATTATGTATACATTTGCAATATTATGGATAATAGCATCTCACGTCCAATAGAAAGATTGAGATATGGGATGTCAAGAAGTAGGCAGCACCAAGTAAGCAGCACACAACTGTCAATCCTCTAGTATACCATGCATTCAATTCCTTCACATGCCAAGTAATGACTGTAAGCAACCATGGAAAAGTGACTAGATGAGATTGGATTTTTAAATATCTCTCTTTTTGTTTCTGTCTCCCTTATACTATAGACTATTATACAAATGGTTTTAATAATATAAAATTATGTAATTATTTAATAATGTATTCCAGAAACTTCTGGCACTTTCCAAAACATGTTCATCCAAAACATATTACTGTTATCTACAATTTTGAGACAATGAAAAAAAATGCTTCCCAGCAAGCAAAACTTTCTCTGATGAAGCTAATTTCAACTTCAGTGAACATACATATTTTTATTTGTATATCACATAGTAAAATGAGGTACACTTTACAAGCTTCATTTGACACACAAGAAAGCATTTAGCAGTTGATTCAAGGCCTCTGAGCAGCAGACATCAAGATGGGATTAGAATGTGCAAGAAATGGGGAAAACATGGTTGGAAATACAGAAGAGAAGTAGGGTAGCAGGAAAGGCCTTTATGTTATGATGACGGTATGACAACAGTTTAAGAAAAGATTGGGAAGGCAGAGTCTCAGAGTATGGCATTGTTCAGAGAGACTTTTGGCCATACCAAGTTCCACATCCTGCACAACTGGACCAGCATTGATACCCTACCATACTCTGTCACTGGCCAACAGTACAATGGGTAAAGTTGAAGTTGGTGTGAACTTTATATTGGTTTCATTAACAGAGGTAATTGGGCTGTCAGCTATGCTCCTACAGCCACTTCTCTTGATGGATATTGAACAGTACATATTCATTGCTGTCAGAGTCCTACCACTTGTTACACATAGTTGCAGACTTTGGAAAACAGCCAAGAAAGAGAGACTCAAGGGAACCATGGTCCATTCACAGTTATACTGGGGAAAGGCAGCACTGAAGGCACCCAAGTGACACAAAATCTCTTTGCTTCCACTGTATAAAAGTAGGCATAAGTCTTCCTGCTGATCAGGGATAAATTATACTTGCATGGATTATAACTATTCTTCAGGCTTGGTGGTCCATGGATCAAAAATATAACTATATATTTTTGAAGAATACTGGCAATAGCTGTAGCTTGTAGATCAATGGAAACCTTATTATGTCCCTTTTGGGGAGTCTAGACTTCATAGTCAATGCGAATTTTCCTACTTTGTCATTAAGACTGGTGACAAGCATTGTCAGTATTCTTTTTGCACTTGTTTTCTAGACCCATGGATTTTCACTGGGATACAGCATAGGTGTTTATACAGCATAGGTGTTTATGCTTCTATCTATGAATTCTATACATGATACTGCTTCAAAGTAGATGTTCTACCTGAGTCTCAAATCTCTGTGAGGAAAAGCTGCTGGGGCACTTTTAGAATAGGAGAGATATAATATAGCTGACTAGTCAACAGTTACTAGTTGATCCTTGAGGAGTGGCGGTGTATCAGGGGAACTTCATTGGTCTCTATACATGGAAGATTTAATGATGTTAAGAGAAAAAACATTACTCATTTTTATATCAGTAAGTGGGAGTCGGTGCTATTGAACCTATACATAGCCACCAGATCTGCCAATGTGGCTAATTAATAAACGTGCTCTTATGCCTGATATGGTATAATCTATAAGATAAGCTAATACTAACTGAGCAAGTTATGGTATATCTGTTGATATTTAATGTCTATTCTTTGACGGATACCTTCTTGTGAGTATTAACATGTGAATATAATATCTACAGATCTCACATCCACTCCTGTATGTCTGTTGAGATACCTGTTTCCTGACTTGTCTCTGATCCTTTGGTCATTTCCTTAATAGTCTCATAACCATTTTCCATGATTCCACATAGACTGTTACCCCAAACTATTTTTTTCCCACAAAGTGGATTATCAAGCATATTTTTTCAGCTTTGTCCACTATAAAATTTTTCTATCTTAACTATCTTATTAATACAACCACCACCATTTTGGTTTATTCCCTAGCTGACTCAACAACAAACTAATCTGTCATCATTTTTCTTCTTTTTTGGCTGATCACATGGCACCCTCATGCAGAGATATGTAGAGGAAGATAAAGCCATGAGCTTCTTCACTAATAACCTGTCTCTTCAATTTACCTGAAATTTCTGGTCCTGCTCATCCTCAACCCCAGAGCTATAGACTGCTCCCAGTCCCTTAAGTTCTGAATACATGGCCATTTGGTGCATCCTTTTTAAAATAATTATTGATGCAGCAAATGTTAAGCATATAATCATCATTGTAGATGAAATGGCCATGTTTCCAAACATCATGGAACTGAGGTATAATTATTCTATGCCTAAACAGCATGGGTTCCATGGGCTTGCCTTTGAATCCACACTTTATCCTCTCCTAACTGTGGCACTTCAGCACAGTAAGAGCTACTAAATAAAATGTCCCAAGTAAGGGTACTGGTTGTCCTGAATCCTGGGTTTTATACAGAACCTTTCCTACTCCAGGCTTTTCTCATATATGGCCATCTTTGTCACCTGATACATTTACAAGTGTAAGTTTTATTGTCCCTGCACCAAACAAGTCCATAAGATAATGTCTATAACTATTTTACATTCTATGAGGATGTGAGTTGGAGCAATGAGTCTTTAACTTTGGAGGGAACATTCTGGCAAGTTCCTTACCATGAGACACCTAAACAGTTTCTAAATTGGCAGATGCTCAATGAAAGGCAGAGGGAATTTCATCAAAAGAGGGGAAAGATAAAGTAGACTCCATGAAGGGAATTGAGGGAGAGGAAGGAAGAACAGGAAAAGGGAAGAACAGCAAATGAATCTGACCAAACTTTCACATACACATACATGAATATACAGTAGTGAATTCCAACATCAAGTATATACACAGGACACTATTTAAAAAAATCTCTAAGTAAACTGTAGTAGAATAACCTATAAATAAATAATCAGTAGAATAGAGGGAGGGAAACAGGGGGAAAAAAGAGGGAGGAGGGGGATGTCATGGGGATTGAATTACAGCAAATTTTATCCCATGCTTTTGTGATCATGTCAAAATACATCCTAATGTTACATGTAAAAAAAAAGATCAATAAAAAAATTCCTTAGGGTTATTCACCTGCTGAAGTGCATATATCTTGCCAAGGTTCAGAATACTAGCCATTAATTGCTTGCCTGGCTTAGCCTGAGATATTTGACTTGTTGGACCCATGTTATGACTTGTGGAATCTCCAAGTGGTCAAAGTCTTCATGGATCATGTTCTGAGAGAGTAAAGGATGTAGCAAAGCTTTGAAACAGAATTTTAAGCAGACAGTTCCTGACGCTCTTGTTGTTGTTAATTAGAATGCAGAATAACTCATTTGCCAAACCAATGGCCACACACCACATACCTGAGACCTTATTGACCTGCCTTAGCAAAATGACTATTTCTTGGCACCACAGCTGTGACCAGAGCTACCACAGCCACCACTTGTTATTCACAGCAATCATGTTCTATAAGGTCACCATGAATGTTGCCCTACTGGAAATTGAACCATTGCTCCTGGAAAGATATGGTGGTAGATTCCCATGAGTTTCTGGCCATAACATTTTTGTTAATTGATTGATACAAATCTTGTTTATTTCTATTTAAATATAATTTATTTAATACATATTGTTTTTATATTAACATTAAACTCATGGGCAAGAACACAATGACTCAAAACCAAATGAAGTTTGTCTAACACACAATCTTCTCATGAAGGCACATTATACCTTCTTCCCTTAGGAACACTGGACAGCATTAAATGCTTGGCCATTTAGAACAGTGAAGTCACCAGCAAACAAGCAGAAAATGTGATAGTACATAGACTACAAGATACACTACAAGATGGACACTGGTTGTTAGTATGAAACCCAACACAAGAAGACAATGTCTTCTTGTTCACACTCAATGTGTAAAGTGTGTTTTGGGTGACTCAAAGTTTCCATAGTTCTCTGCATGTTTATAAGTGACTGCAAACGTGTCTGGAATGTTAATTTAGAGAATAAGAACTTTAGGGAATAGACAAATCTGCCACATATAGAATCAGTAAATAATGTGGAGTTTTATGGTTTAGAGGTGTGTCCTCCAAAAGCTCACATGTAAAACAATGTAAGAAAGTTCAAAGGAGAAATGGTTGGATTGTAAGAGTCTTAACCCAATCAGTGCATTAATTTCTTGATAGGGATTAACTGAGTGGTAACTGAAGTGGCAGAGTATAGCTGGAGGCAGTTGAAATTGGAGGTAAAGCTTTGGGATATATATTTATATCTGGCCAGTGGATTCTCTCTCTCTTTGCTTTCTGATCATTCTATGAGCTTGTCCCTCTGCCACACTTTTCCACCATGGTGTTCTGCCTCACCTTGAGACTGAAGAATGGAGCCAGCTTTCCATGGACTGAGACCTCTGTAATTGTGAGCCCCAAAATAAAATGTTCCTCCTCTACAATTGTTCTGGTCAGATCCAATAGTCACAGAAGCAAAAAAAAAAAAAAAACAACAACAACAACAACAGCAACAAAAAACTGACTAAACATGGACCAAATGCACCTTTCTGACCTTTCAGTACTCTGCATTTTACTGAGCAGAGTCCTTTCAGTAGTTTCAGGGGCCAGAAAAGCAAATTAAACAAAAATACTATAGCAAACACCACTTCTGCATTCTCTTGGTCATTAATAGTAACACTAATTTTTCCCTGCCCAATATTCCAATATTGCAATATTCTTTTTCATTAATTTTGTTGATGTAGGTGACTTCCCAGATTTGGAAATTGTAGGAATGGTGGGAAAGCTCCACAAACTCAACAAGCCAAAACAACCGTTTACTTGTCCAAGATTTTATTAGCAGGACCTTAGTGGCCAGTCACAGAAGAGAAGGGGAGAGAGATTGAAAGCACAAATAGGGTGTTGATATTTATGGGCTTAACGCAGGATGAGGAGGAGTAAGGCGAGTGGGCTGTTACTTCTTCATTGGCCGAGAGTTCATGCCACTTCAGGGATTGGAGGTTCGCCATTCAAAGTTCCCGCCATTCATAGGGATCAGAGTTGGCGGTTTGCGCGCCATTGCCATTCAGTGCTTCATGGACCTGAGCTCCTGGAAGAGAAGCGCTCTGGGCGCCATCTTTACCAACAGCAATGTTCTAAAATCCTGCCGAACACATCTTTGCTCTCACAGCTCCATTCTCGCCTTTTACTATTTACACATTTTAGGCAATATCTGAATGCCTGTTTATCTCTCTTGCTGCTAAAGACTTTATGCTGAACTAACCATTTCCATAACTCTTGTAGGTCTCACATCTTGGATGTTTATATCATGCTGGTTGTTACAATAGCCGCTGAGAGTGGGCTATTGTAAAATGCTATTACCTATAATACATTTTGGGGCCCCATCATTGTGTTGTCTGAAAACATGCTCAGCTCTGTTGACAACTACCTTCAGCTCTGGTCTTTATAGAAGAGCCACCACTGTCTCACGACACTGGCACCCCTCTCATCAGTTTATTCTGTTGTCCTTAAAAGGAATAATTCAACTCTTGGTTATTCCTGTACAATATAATCTGCTGTATCTCCAGGCATAAGCACAGTTAATAAACACAAAATAGGAAATAATCAAAATTAACTACATTATAAAAGAAAATTGTTTTTACAAGTAACATTTGAAGTTTATTTGTAACTAAGTTCAGTGGAAAACAGTATTTTGTACAAATCTGAGTACATTTTAATTTAATAAATAATAGGAAGTAACCAGGTGTGATGAGCCATGCCTGTAATCCCAGAGACTGGGGAGGCTGAGGCAGGAGGAGCTCATGTTCCAAGCCAGCCTCAGCAATTTAGTGAGGTCCTAAGCAACTCAGTAAGTCCCTGTGTCAAAATAAAAACATAAAAAGTAGGGTTAGGTATGTAGCTTAGTGATTAAGCTAATCCCTGGTACCAAAAAAGAATAGGAAGTAATGAAGATTTAAATATGAAAACCCAAACAAAATATACCTGGGCTAAGTACAAATTTGGTTCTACTTTCACTCTTGGAGAGCTCTAGGTAGGAAACTGGCTTCTTCCTGGGGCTGAATACTCAATGTAGAAGACTGCTATGAAGAAGTATCACCTGGAGAAGCTAGCTATCACATAATCCCAGCACTGACTCACCATGAACCAAATACCTGTTGTGATGTGGCTTGACCTAAGATGAAGTCAGGTATTGCCTCATAGACAAAATAGCATCTTCTGCAATCAGTAGAAGACTCAGTAATCTTTCACAGAGGTCAAAAGGGGGCAGAAGAAGGCACAGTATGGGGTAGGATGGTTCTATTTGAGGGATGAAAGAAGTGATTGCCTGTCTCAAATAATAATCCTGCTTTTCTATTATAGTGTCTTTATCCTCTACCAATATAAATTGTTCATTGACTCAAGACGTGCCTCCAGATATATTTTTAAGTTATAAAAACCTCTAAAAGAGAAAAGATATTATTTCATTAACAACTTCAAATGAGATAAATTAAGAACTTTCCCCCAAATATTTGTCTGGATTTTAATAGAATTATCAGATATTTAGGGGTAGGAATGAGAAAGTCAAATTTATACCAAACATCTCTAAATTTTGCAATGTGATTTCTCATCATTCACAACAAAATAAAGTATGTATTTTTTACATGTAATATAAAATTATTATTAATCTAATCTTGTCTTACCAATGCACTACTTTTATCAAAGCTATCCCATTTATATATCATTTTTAAGCTACATCAAATTTTTATTGTGCCCATTGTCTCAAGATAACCCCTGCCAGTTAACTCTATTCAATAGGTAGGTGAGGGGTAAATTCTATGAAGAATTTCATACAAATCTTCCCTCAACATTTTCCAGTTTTGATTAGATACTTTTCCTATAAACACTGTGCAAGTTTCTCTTTAAATTCGTTTTGAAAAAGTTCACATTTTCTGTTTGTTCTTCCCATTCAAATAGGAGGTAGAGGCATGTCATTGAGATTTAGTGTTAGCACATAATAGGTGCTAACTAAACGAGGGAGTAGATGACTAAAGAACCCCAGATGTAGGTTCCATCCCATGATAAACCAATCTCCAAGAGTTCCACAAGATGAGAACCTTTGGACTACAAGCAAAATATGAAATTAAAAAAATATTACCTCCATCAGATGTATCTGCTGAGAATCACCCTTATGAAACAAAATTATTTATCCTGATGCACAGACTTTGTGACCCCACAGGAGGATCAAGTAAGCTCTAGAGATCTCTTGGAAACTACTTTCATAAAGCACCTGAGAAAAGATCCTGAAATAATTACTGATTAGGGAATCTACAACAAGCACTAATGCAAATGGAAAGTAAACTAAGTGGTATACATCATTAAAAAATAAAAAATTCTCTCTTCTTCAAATTTTAAATCCTTTAACTGCACTTAAATATTTAAAGCTTAGACTCTTCAGAGGAAATGAAAGCACCACTGAGAACCCCAGAGGGATACTTCTATCCAGAGCTCCTGAGATGATACGGGTGTGTAAATGTCTTAGAAGTCTTCTGTGAATGGCAGGAAATCTTCATCTTGAAAGAGTGTGTGTGGCAGCCTAACAAACCACAAATATTTACTTCAGGATCCATGTATGGAAACCATCTTAATTTATAACTTGCTACAAAGTTGCTTATGTAAAACTCCACATCCATTTCCCACAGCTCTTGCTTTCTTTTAATAATTGAGATAATGACTATTTATTGAATCCCTGCTTTATTGGAGGCTATACATTGGAACTTTATACACACTGCATCCAATCCTCATCACCAGTTACCCATGTTATTTCTACTATATGGATGGAGTATTTACAAATTTTTCTTATTTATGAAGTTATTGGAAGAAACAATTCTGGACAATTGTTCAAAGCTATAATAGAATCTGAATACTTACAACCAAAAAGATTAAAAACAGAGGAAAAATGAGACTGAAAAACAAACACATAAAATCCCAGAAAAAAACGTGTATGGAAGAATAATGTATAAGGAGGAGAAAGTGAAAATTGACACCAACTTCTCAAATTAAAAGTTTTCTATATTTTTTGCATTTAATTTCAGAATACATAGAAATATTACTATAAGAAATTATTGTGTCATCTCCACTCCATACATGTTAAAAATACCTATTATTAGTATATACACACTGGCATTCGTGAACATATTATTAAAGTACATTGAGTCTAATACATATATTTAAAAAGTCAACATGTTACATTCAATATTGTATTACATCATTCCATTTAAGATTGCGAAGAGGGAAGTAAAAATGTCCAGGTGAATAGAATCCTCATAATTAGTTTTGATAAATAATGTTATAAATTATGTAAATGTAAGGTTACTAATTCAAGATGCTTGTTAGGAAGAATTGTAGCCGATATAAAGCAAAGAAAGTGGAACAGAAGATAAAGATGAGAGAGAGAAGAATGATGAGAGGAGAAAAAAAAATTAAAAATGATTATTAAGCAACTTTGCAGACTTTAAGTTAAGGATGCAAAAATATTTTGGACTATGTACAGATATGGCAGATTACAAAATGCAAAAACTAAAATAACATCCTGTCTCTTATTGTCCTGGTTAAACCATTATGGAGGAGAACAATGAAGTCTGTAAATGAATAATTCATTAAAAGTTCATTTTTTATCTGTTTCCATATTTAAGAAATTACTTGAAAAATCAACTTTTCAGACAATAATAACTTAAAATAATCGTTTCAGATACTAATTTTAAAATTGTAAATAGATTTCTCTGATCCCACAAAATGCTATTGAATTATGTGTTGTAGTATAAAACATAAAGTGATACCTAGAACCCTAATACACCCTTGCCAAGGCTAGTAAGCAGAATGCTTCATCAATGGTGTACCTATCTATAGCCAAGAAAAGGTTTTCAGATGAAAGAGATGACACCGTTAGTACTGAGCTATTTAAGACTGTATGGATGCCAAAGAAGAGTTTTGTCTATGATTCTTACATGGCATATCCCACATTAAGTAATCAGAGCCATCAAAATTATAGATATTACAACCTAGTGCATTGGACCGGATATTTTGAAAAGCACAGAAATTAAGAAAAAAAATGATGCTCAATAATGTGTAAGACAAAAATAGGGTTGAGTACACAAAATAATTTTGCTACAACCCCAGAGGACAATTTCTTTTTGTGAACCTCCAAGTCCTGCCAGATTTTCACGAGGGAAATTTTAAAAGTATATATGATATTAAATAAAGAACAAAGAAAAACCCTGTTCTAAAGATTTTAAATTGCCAAAACTAGATCATTAAGATATAAATGTAGTTATCTGAAATAAACAAACAGCATGAGTCAGCAAATCCATGGCCACTTTTCTCCAACATACTTTTATACCAAAATATTACTTACTAAATATGACTTACCAAGCACTTAGAACACAAAATTCCAGTTTAGAAATTTTACTACATTTTAATATCAGACTGTAATAAAAATTCTAGTAACAGTGGTAATCTCCAAGTCAAAAAATTCACCACTGTTAAACTATAAGCTCAAATAGAATTTCCTTTGAGATCACTAAGTCAAAATCTGTATCCTGTTTCTAGTTTTTATGTAGTTCATTAGTTAATATAATTTATGTCATAGATCTTAACAGTCTGAAATTATTGTAGTTATTCATTTTATTACTTATGTATTACTTAACCTTTATCCCTAAAAGCAATACTAATGGAGAGAGGGTTTTAGGGATGTGGGGGGGAGGTTGCATATCCAATTTGAAATGTTTCATAAGTGTAGAAGAGATACTCAAGAAATACTTATTTGTTGAAGAATTTATAATTCAAATTTATTTAGATCATACTGTACTATATGTACACTTAAATATGTACAACTTTTCTGTTTCATCAGAACTTATTTAAAAATAACAAAAATAGCCCGTTAAAAATAATAGTTTAGTTATGTTAGCTAATAATATTTTATGAGAGTCAAGCAAGTCAAAATAAGACTAAACATTCATTTGTCATTTTCCATACGACAAAATGTATCTAGTGCCTTCTGAGTATCAGGAATTGAAACTTTTCCTTTTACATCTATTTTCTTACTCAAGCTTTAAAACATCTGTTTTATGTCATTAATTTATCATTATTTTAAAAAATAGTAATAGAGTAATTTAAAAATGTAAGTCATACATTCTGTCATAAACCAAGAGTTAATACTTGTGATGGTAAGACAATATTCTTTCCATTACTTCACAAATGGATCAAGGTGTGAAGGCTGTCTCTAAAGATTAGTGCAATGATAATACATTCACGCTGATTTGATACTTTTATATCAGAGTCAAAATGGTAATAACTACCCATAAATATTATAATTCTCAATAAAATAAAAAATATTATGAGACAACCAATTCTTCAAATTCAAAACCAGAGAAATCAATATTTTAACAAGTGAATTCCTAATACATTTACACAATAGCCTTGATGACATCAAAAGCTTTATTTTCTAAGACTCTTGCTCCATTCAAGTCTTCAAGAATACTTGTCATAAGTTCATGTTCAGGTTTAGTCTACTCTTCTATACTTAATCTGATTCAGATGCAAGAAGGTAAAAGCCATTTTTTTTAATTCAAAACCTGTATAAAGAAGACCAGATGGTTGAGAAAAGCAAGAGAAAGGGATTTCTAAGTTTGTTTTATTCACATAAAGACATGCCTATTTAAACTTGTTTAGAAGTACTGTTGTCAATCCTTATGAAGTTTCTAATGAACTGAAGTTCATTAGAAATAGAAAAGCAGTCATGAAATTCATTTGGAAAAATAAGAGACCCAGAATAGCTAAGACAATCCTCAACAAGAAAAGTGAAGCAGGAGATATCACAATACCAGACCTTAAATTATACTACAGAGCTATGGTAACAAAAATAGCATGATATTGGCACCAAAACAGACATGAAAACCAATGGTACAGAATAGAAGACACAGAGACAAATTCATATAAATTCAGTTATCTCATACTAGACAAAGGTGCCAAAAACATATATTAGAGAAAAGATAGCCTCTTCAACAAATGGTGCTGATGCAACAAAATGAAATTAAGTCCCTATGTCTCACCATGCACAAGATTCAATTCAAAGTGGATCAAGAACCTAATTAAACCAGAAACCCTATGCCTAATAGAAGAAAGAGTGGCCTAAATCCTCATCATGTTGGCTTAGGAGCCAAATTCCTCAACAAGAATCCTAAAGTGCAAGATGTAAAATCAAGAATCAATAAATGGGATTGCATCAAACTAAAAAGCTTCTTAATAGCAAAGGAAACAATCAAGAGCATGAAGGGAAAGCCTACAGAATGGGGAAAAATCTTTGCCACAAACACTTCAGATACAGTAGTAATCACCAGGATATATAAAGTATTCAGAGAAATTTAACACCAAAAAAGGTAACCCAATCAATAAATTGGCAAAGGAACTGAACAAACACTTAAACACTTCACAGAAGAAGAAATTTTGATGGTCAATGAACATATGAAAAAAATTTCATCTTTAGCAATTAGTAAAATGCAAATTAAAACTACACTGAGATTTCATCCCTCTCTAGTCAGAATATCGATTATCAAGAATACAAGTAACAATAAATGTTGAGGATGTGGGGGGGAAGGGTATACTCATACATTGCTGGTGAGACTACATTAATACAACCACTCTGGAAAACAGTATGGAGATTACCCAGAAAACTTGAAATAAACCACTATTTTATCCAGTGATCCCACTCCTCAGCATATACCCAGTGGACTTAAAATCAGTATACTATAGTGATGCAGCCACATAAATTCTCAATTAGTAATAGCCAAACTATGGAATCAACTAGATGTCTTTCAGGAGATGAGTGGATAAAGATAATTTGGTATATATGCACAATGGAATATTTCTCAGCCTTAAAGAAGAATGAAATCATGGCATTTACAAAAAAATAAAGGCCAAATTTTCTCTCTGATATGTGGATTCTGACTCAAAATACGCAGGTATGCAAGGGTTGGGGGAGGTTGGGAGAAGTGTAAGTTCACCAGATTGGACAGGTGGAAATGAGGGAAAGGGAGAGGAGATGGGAATGGGAAATTCCCAGTAGGATATATTAGACATCACTTTCCTATGTTCATATATGAATGCATGGCCACTGTAACTCCATCATGTACAACCACAAGAATGGGAAGTTAGACTCCATGAATGCGTGGTGTATGTCAAAATACCTTCTACTGTCATGTATAACTAAAAAGAACATATTAAAAAATGTACTGCTGTCTTCCTCACTCCAGCAAGCCCCACAACTGAGGAATTCTGTCTGATTATAGTCACAGCCTACCTCTGTTCAGTCCCTGGCAGGCATCAAAACTCAAAAGAAAAAAAAATGGGGAAGGAAAGCCCTGGTCTTCACCATACCCCCAGGACGCATGGCCTAAGACGCCCTGAAGGAAACTTTGCTTGGAATCACTTGATCCTGGAGCATCTCAACTAGGGGGAATTTTGCCTCGCTTCATCTGCAACCCACTCCTGTTGGATCTATGGCAAGACTACAAATGAAAATAAAGGTCCCCAGCCTTCAACCCACTCCCAGGTATGCATATTTATGGGATCTGAGGTCCCACTCCTGAGTGGATGTTATGGTATGGATATGAGAACACCCCAGAGCTCCCATTAATGCAGAAATATTCAGATGTAAAATGTTTTGATTTTGAGAGGTACAACCTAATTGGTCAATCCTAGTTAAAATGGGCTTACTGGTTGGTAATTTTGAGAAGGCAGAGCATAGCTGGAAGAATTGGGTCACTGAGGCTATATCCTGGAAAAGTTATTCTTCCTGCAGTCAGTATCTTTCTTTCTTTCTTTCTTTCTTTCTTTCTTTCTTTCTATCTATCTATCTATCTATCTATCTATCATCTATCTATCTATCTATCTATCTCTCCTCTTGCTGACCCCACCATAAGCTGAGATCAGTTGAGCAGTTTTTCTTGTTTGTTCTGAATGGGTCCTTCCCATGATGTGCTACCTCACCCTGGGACCAGAGTAATAGCCATCTCTGGACTGAAACCCTAAAACCATGAGCCCAAATCAAATTCCTCTTCTGTAAGTTGTTCTTGTCAGGTATTTTAGTCAAAACCTGACTAAAACAATGGACATGGGCTGAGGATGTGGCTCAAGCGGTAGCGCACTCACCTGGCATGCGTGAGGCCTGGGTTCGATCCTCAGACCACATACAAAGATGTTGTGTCTGCCGAAAACTAAAAACTAGTATTAAAAAAATTCTCTCTCTCTCTCTCTAAAAAAAAAAAAAAAAAAAAAAAAACAATGGGCATGCCACATCCCAGGAGAAATAACACAAATTTGTGCTACACCTATTTGGGTCCCCTGTATCAGTTACCCTTATATCTTGTTTGATCATGAACTACTGACAAGAGTACTGTGAGTGGCACAAAGGGATAAGGTGATTCTCACCTGTAGCTCTCCATGTGAAGCACCTGAACTGTTAAAGTGTATACCACATATTCTATTCTCTATAACATACTTGCCTGAATTGCTACAGTGTCTCCAATCTTCTGATTCTCAGAAATAGTGGGTTTCTTTGAATGACATAGTATGTATTATGCCCAGACTCACTAATCTCAAAGAAGCTATAGGGGGATTGCACTGTAGTCCCCAGCTATAAGTAAACTTAACATTGCACAAAACCTAATACCCTAAGACACATCTTTAGGAGAAAGATGCTTACTAAATAGGTCACCATATAAAGGTGGTAGAAAAATGAATCCTACCAAATACAGGAAAGTCACCATAGAAACACAAGAAATATGAAAAACAAGGCAATCTGGCATGTCTTATACTTCATAATTCTATAGTAACATACTTAAAAACTATCAAAGAGAATGAAATTCCTGATAAAAAATTCAAAAGAATAATTTTTGAAAAGCATAATGAAATAAAAAAATCAGATAAGCAATTACATGATGAAGACAATATACAATATGAATGAATAATACAGTAATGTATACCAATTTTGGAAAAGACCAAGTCAGAAATCTTGAAAATTAAAAAAAAAAAATCTATAAGTCAGAATAAAAATTCATCTAAAAGTATAAACAAAAGTCTAGGCCAAGCAGAAAAAAAGAATATTGGAACTTGAAAATATGCTTTTCAAAATACTACATTCAAACAGATAAAGAAAAATAAATAAATAATAAGAATGAAGAGAATGTGTAAGATCTCTGGTATACCATAATAAGATTAAATGTCCACATCATTAGCATACCCAAAGGGAAGGAAATAAAGGTTAAGAGCAAGAAAACTAAACTTAACACCAAATGGACAATAGCAGAAAAAAAATCTTCACCAGAACATATTATAATCAAACCATCATGTATTAGAATACAAAACAAGTATTTAAAATTTAGACAAAATCCTGTGACTTTTCTGATCACAATAGAATAAAACTAAAAATTGACAGCAAGAGACACTTTAAAAATTATGCAAATACACGGAGAATAAAATAAACACTTTTGAATAAACAGTGGTGTATCACTGCCTAAGTAGGAAAAAAAGCTTAAAAATTTCTTGAAATACATGAAAATGGAAACAACATGATAAAACTTGTGAAGTACAGGAAAATCAGTACTGAGGGGGAAGTTTATAGCAATTAGTGTTTACATTAAAAAAACTCTAATAAAAAAACTAATAATGCATCTCAAGATTTACAAAGACAAGAGCAAACTATATTCATAATTAGTAAAGGGGAATAAATAATAAAAATCAGATAAAATAAATACTAAAAGAAGGGTAGAGATCAACAACAGAGTTGTTTATTTGAAAAGATAAACAAAATTGACAAACATTTAGCTAGACTAATCAAACAAGAGTGGAAGCATATGACTAAATAAAGTTAAAGATGAAAAAAGAGATATTACATTTTAAACCACAGAAATTCAAATTTTATACCACAGAGATCACTAGTGATTATTTTGAAAAATGGATGCTAATGAACTGGATAATCTAGACTAAAAGAACAAATTTCTGGACACATATAATCTCAAAATCGAATCAAGAGGATATACAAATCAGAATAAACCAATAACAAGTAGTGCAATTGAATCAGCAGTGAAAGTCTCCCAAAAAAAAAATACGAACTAAAGACTGGTTGATTTTTATTTAAATTTTACCGAATTTTTAAATAAGAATTTACACAAAGACTTCTCAAACTATTCTAAAGAATTGAAAGGGAGGGAACCCTTTCAAAAATCATTAAATGAGTCTTTCATTATCTTGTTACCCAAACCTGGTAAAGACACAAAATAAAACTCATGAACATGGATGTAAAAATTCTCAATAAAATATTAGCCAACGAAGTGATCATGCACCATGCATGAGTCGGTGTCACTCCAAGAATGCAAGGACAGTTCATCATATGCAAATTTTAAAAATGTTAATACATCACACAATAGGAATATAGGATAAAAGTCATATGATCGTTAGAATAGTTGCAGAAATATCTTTGATAAAATTGAGGCTTCATGACAGAAGCCTGAGACAAATTAGGCATCGAAAGTCCATATGTAAACATAATTAAGGCTATATATAATGAACCTATAGCCACCATCATAATTAATGCAAATAAATTGACAGCCTTTCTTTTTGGATCAGGAACGGAACAATGCTGTCCAATCTCACTGCTCGTATTCAATGTAGTACAGGATATTTTTAGCTAGAGCAATTGGGCCAGAGAGTACATAAAAGGCATTCAGAGAGGAAAGGAGAAAGTCATATTTTCTTTGATTGCAGACGATGTGATTCTATACATAGAAAAACCTAAAGACTCAACAAACTAACTACTAGAACTGATAAACAAATTCAATAAAATAGCAGAATACAAAATCAACAAGCAGAAATCAGTAGCTTATCATACAACGTTAATTAATCTGCCAAGAGAGAAATCATGAAAGTAACCCTATTCATTCATTGTAGACACAAATATTTATAATAATAAAATATCTATGGATAAACTTAAATAAGGATGTCAAAACCCTGTAAAATCAAAATTACAAAATACTGAATAAATCAAGGAAGAAACTAAAAAAGTATACAAGCCTCCAATATTCATGGTGTGGAATAATTACTATTGTTCAAGTGGTCCTTTTATGGAAATCAATCTACAGATTCAATGTAATGCTTATCAAAATACCAATGACATCCTTCCAAGTACTAGAAAAGCAATTCTAAAATTCATATGAAAGAACAGAAAACTCTTAATAACCAAACAATCTTGAGCAAAAAGAACAAAGCTAGAGGTATCAAAATACATCAATTCATAACTCAATATAGAACCACAAAAACAGAAACATAGAAAAATGGAACACAATAGAGAACCTGGAAATAAACCTACAAATCTATAGCTAAGTGATTTTTGACAAAGTTGCCAAAAACATGCAATGGAGAAGGAGAGCTTCTTTAAAATATGGTGCTGGAATCTGGATATCCCCAGGTAGATGAGTGAAACATATCCACTATCTTTCACCCTGTCCAAATACCAACTAAAATAAATCAAAGATCTTAACATAAGATCTGAAACTCTGAGCCTATCAGAGGAACACATGGAGGAAGAAAGTCAAGATATTACTATAAGAAGTGATTTATTGAATGGACTCCAAAACACAGGAAACAAAAGTGAACATAGATAAACAGGATTCCTTCAAATTAAAAAGCTCTGCACAGCAAAAGAAAACAATCAACAGAGTGAAGACACAATCTCCAGAGTGAGAGCGAATGTTTACTTGTATTCATCTGTCTGCAGGTCAAAATCCAGAATACATTAGAAAAAAAAAAAAAATTGACTGAGTATGGTGGTGCCTACTGTAGTCCCAGAAACTGAGTAGGCTGAGGCAGAAGAATCATAAATTCAAGGATAGCCTAAGAAACTTAGTGAGGCCCTGTGTGTTAGTTAGCTTTCTGTTGCTGTGACCAAAATACCTAAAAATAATAAATTATTTTGGCTCATACTTTCAGAGTTTCAGTGAGTGATCATCGGACTCCTTTGTTCTGGGCCTGAATTAAGGTAGAACAACATGACTAAAGAGCATGGTAGAGGGAAGCTGTTTTGCTCATGGCAGCCAGGAAGGTGGCAGCGGGGTGGGGGGAAACAGAGAGACAGAGACAGAGACTGGAGAGGGGGCTTTGGGGGAAGATGAATCCTTCTAGGGCATGCCTCCAATGACCCACCACTTAAAAAGTACAAAGCAAGTTATATATACTCAATATAAAAGTAAACATTCCCATTCCAAAAGGGAGGACTAGGGACACAGAAATAGAGATGTGAAAAAAAATAAAGATCTAAATCTAGTTGGGCAAAAATTTTTTTGTAGCTCCATCTCCAACATCTGAGGGACATGATGGTGAGAGGTGATCTCCAAAGGGTTTGTGAAGCTGTGCCCATTTGGCCTTTCCAGCTGTAGCACACATGATCTCTGTCTTAACCTGTCTTTCTCCCCAGCTGACAGCTTTCTTCAACAGACAGTCCATATGACTGGTATCTTTAATTCCTGAGGTCTCCATTCCAGCTTCATATATCACCTCTCTCAGGGACAGAACACAGAGATTCTTATCCTACTACATTTTACCTGGCCTCCCAGGCTTTCCCTTGAGATCATAATGGAAGCCTTCTGCATTCCTGCAAAAATAACCCCACATGGATGATGCCAAGTTCTGCATCAGCTTGAACAATAGCTGGGTCTCCTTGGACCATCATTGCCTCTGAGAGTTTTGTTTGGTGAGCACAGTGAAACAACTTCCTAATGTCTCTTGTGCAAGGAATGTGCCTGTCTTGTCTTAGAGGAAGTTTTACTTTTACATCCTTGAGCCTGTGATGGTTGTGTCTTGCCAGTTTCTGAAATACCCTGAAGGAATCTTTCCCACTGTCTCTGTACAAAGTACTTGGCATCACTTTAGTAGATATAATTTGTTTAATAATCACATTTTCCTTGGCCCCATTTTTACATCCACTTTTCTGGCCAAACTGGAAGTTTTTAAAGCCCTTTGTTCTGCTTTCTGCTTTTGATTCTCACAAGTAAACCTTGTTAAAATTGGATAGCAATATCCATGACACTACTTGAATACTATGCTGTCTTGAAATTTCCTCTGCCATATTAATTATTCCATCACCTTTAAATGTGGCCTAACACAAAGTCTCAGAAAACATGCAAAATATAGATAAGTTATTTGCCAGAATATAACACAAATTGTCTCTAGTTCAATTCCCAACAAAATCCTCATTCCCTTCTGAAACTTCAAGAGTGCATCTGTTCTGTCTGCCTTTCTCTTGGCTTTCTGGTATGAGCTCCAAAAGGAGTCTCTCATTTTGGGAGCTCTGTTTATGACATTGTAAGGCTTCTCTATTCTACATCTTCAAACTTTGTCAAATTCCTCTTACAAACCAGCTCTCACAGCTTCTAAACCATATCGTCAGGTTAATCATAGCAATGACCCCTCTTCTCAGTTCCAATGTGTTAGTTAACTTTTTAGTAATGTACTGAAAAAGAACAACTTAGAAGAAGAAAAGTTTATTTTGATTCATGGATTCAAAGGTTCAGTCCATGGTGGGTCAGTTTCATTGCTCTGGACCCAAGTTGAGGCAGAACATGAATTTCCCCTGCCATAACAAAAGGTTATGGCAGGGGAAAATGATTCTATTCATGGAATCTGTAAGCATAGAAAAAGAGAGGAAGAGACTACAGGGAAGATGAATCCTTCCACTGACTCATCCCTCTCCAATCATGCCCCACCCTCCTACAATATCACCCAGCTAGTTCATTCAAACCAGGATAGGCTTATTAGTTCACAGCTCTCATATTCTAATCATTTTACCTCTGAAAATTCCTGTATTAACTCAGGAGTTTTTGTGGAATACCTCATATCCAACCAAACACCCTGTCTCAAAATACAAAATAAAAAGGACTGAATATGTAGCTCAGTGGTAAAGCACCCGAGTTCAATCCCCACTGTTGTAAACAAAAACAACAAAATACTTAACAAAAAAGCTCCAAGTAATCCAATTAAAAATATGCAAATGACATGCACACAAATGAATAATAACTACACGAAAATGATCAATATCTTTAACATTCATGGAAATGCAAGTAAATGCTACAGATGGAATGTACAAAAGCTATAAGGATATTCCATCTCACTCCACTTAGAATGCCCATTAATGATTAAAACATAACAAAAGTTGGCAAGGATGCATACAAAAATGGGTATTTTTACACTGTTGGTGGGAATGTAAATTAATACAGCAACTATGAAAAATAGTATGGAAGCTCCTCAAAACTCTAAAAATAGAACTATCATATGATTCAATGATTTCAGTACCTGGTATATATCCAAAGGAAATGAAGTCAGCATACAAAGAAGATTGACACATACTGGTTTACTGGAGCACTCTCCACAATAGCTAAGATAAAGAATCAGTCTTGGTTCCTATCAAAAGATGAATGAATGGATGAAAAAAATGCATATACATTATATGCATAAGTATATTACATATACACATATACAGAACATTATTCAGTAATAAAAAAGAGTTAAATCCTGTCATTGGCAGCAAAATGGATGAAACAGCAGGGCATCATTTTAAGCAATATAAGCCAGACACTGAAAGAGAAACAATGCATAGTGCATGTTCTTTTTCATATGTGGAAACTAAGTTAACAAACAATAACAAAACAAAAATTGGACCTGAAAATGGAAAAGTTGAAGGTGGATTTTTTGGGGAATTGGATGAATGCCATGGGATAGAAGGTGATGTAAATGAAGGGTACATGGACATGGTAAGTGCATGACACATGCATGTATGGAAATATAGAAAACTCCATTAATATGTATAATTACTATGTTTTAATGATGTTAATAATTTAAAAAATAAACTCATATTACCAATATAAAAAAATGCTATGTTATCGTGTATGTTGAGGAAAAGGAAAAACAGAAAACTTTATACAAACATGATTAATCAACCGCTTGTTGAATATTTTCTAGAATTTCACCCTTTATGACACACAACTTTGAAGTGATTAAAGAAAAAGAAAATCATCTCCTTTCAAATATAAAAAATCACAGTTATCCTTTCATAGGTGTAATTAATTGTCAGCACACTGTGCAAGAAATTGTGTTTCTATTTTCTCTATTTTATTATTCTTTTAAAAAATCTTGTGATTCTAAATAACCCTACCAATTTTGAAAAAGCAATAGTATCATCACTCTCAGTGAAATTTTTGAAGTGTATAAGAAATACTGGTATTATGGTGTTATTGGCCCCTGTGCCAGTCCATAGAGCAAAGAATGTCACAACAGACCCAGAAATGAAAAATTCCCCACTCACAGTATCTTCAGTTTCCCTCACACCGAGCGCTTCTACTCTCTGGGAGAAGAGAATATTCAGATAGTCAACAAAGATGGTTCATGTTGGCAGACAGCAATTCTTTTAAGAGATGTTCAACTTTTCTCCTTTTTTATTTTATTTCATAATTCAATAAATGTGTGCTAGGCACAGGGTTTATCTTTGCATCTAAAAAAATCCATGTTTTGGAAATTCACCTATCAATACATAGGCTATGGAATTATACTTGCCAAAATAAAGAAGATATTATAAGACTATTGATGACTTCCAATATCATATATTGCAAGTAATTGCTACATTTGATAGAAAGCAAGAAAAAAATAGAAATTTAATTATCTTTCATTCTCTGGGAAATAAGTTAGTCTCATGTCCTCTAAATATAGCTCAGTTTAAATACATGCTATTTAGTACTTTATAAATACAAATAATTTTAATCATTTTACTTTGGAACACAGCCTAAAGTTTGTTTCCATGTTAAATAACCTTGCACTTTCATGAGCCTGGAAAATAAGCCAAATTCTGGCACTTACAAAGTGCACTACAGCTTTAAAATTGTTTTCTTTGATACAACATAAATATCTATGAAAAAATACAATTTCTATGCAAATAAAATGTTATTTTATGACTTATACATCATAAAATACAACTGTAATTTATTTGTTCTAATAGAAATCTTTTGTCATCTTTACATTTTCACATTTCAGTGTGTATCCTGGGAATAAAGCTAGACTACATCATAATCCTGTCTATCAAGCATATGATCCTTTATGATGGCCAAGGGATTCTAATGGATAGTATATGATATGTGATGATATGTAATTATTAAAAGGATAATAATTTTTTGTTGTTTACGTATTAACTAAACACAAATTGTGATTCTTTATCTTAGACAAGAGAAACAATAAATTATTGAAGCTCTCTTTCCTGTTAACAGTAGTTTCATGCAACTTCCCAGGAACTCAGGTCCTTAATCAGGTGGGTGGTTATAGGTAAAGAGATTAAGAGAATTTGCAAGTTTGAAAAAGTAAAATATTCATAGTTATATCTCACCTTCCTAAGAATGACAGAAAAACACATCAGTGAAATCCTATGGTTAAGTGCAGGTGTCACAACACACAAATGGAAAATTTTACATAAGTGTGCATGTTCCAAGTGCTTAATCACTGTTCCCCAGGTGACTGCAGCACTGGGAACATTGCCATTCTTATTACTGACAATTTAATTTCTTTATTTATTTGTCTTATTTATTTATTTATTTATTTATTTATTTATCTATCTATTTATTTATTTATTTATTTTTGGTGTGGTACATACAGGGGACTAAATCCTGGATCTGCACATACCAGGCAAGTGCTCTACACCTGAGCTGAGCTATACCTCTGGCCATTTTTTTTTTTTAATTTTGGCATAGGTACTTGCTTTGTTGCCCAGACTGCCCTTGAACGTTCAATCCTCCAGCCTCAGCCTCCTGTGTAGCTGGAAGTACCATCACACATGACCGTGGCAATATTGCTGATTTATTTCTACATTTGCAAGTATCCCATCCTTTATGCCACTTCCATTGGCTCTATCTTAGTGCACTGTGAATGCAATGGTAAAACATGATTATATTGCTATCCTCCTGACAGTGTTGCCCCGCTCTTACAGAATTCTGCCTCTTCACAGCAAGCTGCAAAAACCACTTTAATAATATACCATCTCTTTTGCTGTGCAGAAGACTCTCCCAAATACTTGCTACCCTACCAAGTATAGAAAGTCCCTGATTTTACAATGGTTTGACTTAGAATTTATTGACATTAAGGTAGTGTGAAAGCCATGTATATTCGTGTGTAAATCATACTTCAAAGAATGTGGAGGGCACTCTGTTTTGATGTTAAGTCAGTCATGCAATCATGAAGATAAAAACAAAATTCTACTGTGTATTATGTTGTTAAAACTATCATGCTCTGTAGATTAAGTAATAAAATCCATTTTAATTTAGAAAATTTTCAATGTAGCATGAATTTATAAGATATAACACAATTGTACATCAAAGAAGCATCTATACTCTTCTGGCAGTGGGATATTTATTTACTTATTTATTTATTTATTTATTTAAATTAGGTATACATGACAGCAGAATGCATTTTGATTCATTGTACACAATTGCAGCACAACTTTTCATTTCTCTCGTTGTACCAATGTAGCATCGCACAATATGAGCAGTCATAATGATGTCCATCTCATACTACCATCTTCCATGCAGCCATAACCCATTCCCTCCACTCTTTCCCCTTTGCCCCATCAAAGTTCATCCATTTTTCCCATCCCCCCATTATAGATCAGCATCCACTTATCAAAGAGGACATTCAACCTTTGGTTTTTAGTGATTTACTTACTTTGCATAGCATGACATTCTCCAGCTCCATCCATTTACCTGCAAATGCCATAATTTTATTATCTTTTAATGTTGAATAATGTTCCATTGTGTATATATACCACAGTTTCTTTTTTTTTAATTTTCAGGTTGTTTTTATTATTTCTGTTTTTATTAACCACTGTTTCTTTATCTATTCATCTATTGAAGGGCATCTAGGTTGGTTCCACAGTTTAGTTATTTTTAATTGAGCTGCTATAAATGTTGGTGTGACTGAGTTATGATAGTATTCTGATTTCAAGTCTTTTGGGTATAGACCTGGTAGCTGGATCAAATGGTGGTTCTATTCCAAGTTTTCTAATAAATATCCAAATTGCTTTCCAGAGTGGTTACACCAATTTGCAGTCTCATCAGCAATGTATGAATGTGCTGTTTCCCCCACATCCTTACCAAAACTTATTGTTGTTTGTATACTTGATAACTGCCATTCTGACTGGTGTGAAATTAAATCTTAGAGTAGTTTTGATTTGTATTTCTCTAATTACTAGAGATGTTGAACATTGTTCATATGTTTGTTGATTGACTGCATATCTTCTTGTGAGAAGTATCTGTTCAGCTACTTAGCCCATTTATTGATTGTGTCATTTGGGTTTTTTGATGTTGAGATTTTTGAGTTCTTTATATACCCTGAAAATTAGTGCTCTATCTGATGTGCATGTGGCAAAAATTTGCTCCCCAAATGTAGGCTCTCTCTTCATTTTATTGTTTCTCTTTCTGAGAAGAAGCTTTTTATTTTTAATCCATACCATTTATTAATTCTTGATTTTATTTCTTGCACTTCCTTGTTAAGGAAGATCTTCCATGCTCTTAGGTAGGCAAAAATAATATTATCAAAATGGCCATACTACCCAAAGTACTATATAGATTCAATTGATTACAATTAAAATCCAATTTCATTCCTTATAGAAACAGAAAAGACAATTATGAAATTTATTTGGAAAAATAAGAGGCCCAGAGTAGCCAAAGGAATCCTTAGCAAGAAGAGTGAAGCAGGAGGCATCACAATACCAGACCTTATACTATACTATAAAGCTATAGTAACAAAAATGGCATGGTATTGGCACCAAAATAGACACATAGATCAATGGTACAGAATAGAAGACATAAAGACAAACCCACATAAATTCAGTTATCTCATACTAGACAAAGGTACCAAAAACACACATTGAAGAAAAGATAACCTTTTCAACAAATGGTGCTGTGAGAACTGGAAATCCATATGCAGCAAAATGAAATTAAGCTCCTATCTCTCACCATGTTCAAAACTGTACTCAAAGTGGATCAAGGATGTATAAATTAGACCAGAGACCCTGCACCTAATAGAGGAAAAAGCAGGCCCAAATCTCCATCATTTTGGCACATTTCTTTTTTTTAAAATACTTTCTTCAAGTGGCGAGGAGGCTGTTCTCTCAGACTCCCCTTAGTTTCCTCACTTGGTTCCTCCTTTCAAGCATGTGAACATAGGAGAATCTCAGAATTTAGTGCTGGTGTTCCCTTTCTCTATATGCATTTCTGGAAGAACAAAGAGTTCATCTAACTAATAGCTTTAAGTTCTGTGTATATGTTGTTTACACTAAAATTATTTTCATAGTGCAAGTTTCTCCCCAAATTGCAAACTCATATCTTTTGCCAACTGGATAACTCTATGTGGATGTTTTATCGACAATATGCAATCAATATCTTCTAAATAACTGCTCTATTCTATCCTTGATCTTTCCCTGTCTATATTCCTTATCTTTATAAGTAGCAAACTATTCTTCTATTTGTTCAGGGAGAAAATCCTAGAATCCATCTTAACTCCTCCTTTTTTTTAGATACTCCACATATCTAACAGAAAATTTTCAAACCTATGTTGATTTAAATACTTCCTACCACTTTTCCCTCTGCCAGCATCATCCCAGTCATTTCCATCTCCCCTCCAAATTATTGTGATGTGACAAATGTCTATTAAAAAAACGTTCTAAGGAAAGCTGATTAACATATTTAATGGAAAGTTTTACATGAGCATGAAACTCTCCTTTTTTTGTCACAACTTCTAATTTTTTTGAAAGTAAAATTTATTTTGAGAAACAATGCTTAAAAAAATGCTGATTAGTTAGAGTAGACCTAATCTCTTTTATTTACTTCCCTTTAGCTACTACATTTTTCTTTCTTTCTTTTTTGTTTGTTTGTTTTTGTTTTCTTGTAACAAAATTAAACTGTATTGTCTCCTCTCTTTCCACATCTCACTAGACCATAAATAAGATATAATCACTATATGGAAACACAAGAGTAGTGGCTGCATGAAATGTCAATCCAAAAGTCAAGCACTTCTCATGGTTAGCTTGTTCATGAACAGTCAAGATTATGCAACAAAAATGAAACAATTTGATTCTTTGATCTTAGTCTCATTTGGATGGCATGGTTTCATTGCCAGTAGTCCATTCTGAGGTAAAATACTACTTTAATTTGAATATTGACAAAACATATTTTATTTCTTCACCATTAAAATTTAAGTATCATCACTACATTCTAGAGGAAAAGAGAATGTACTTCCTTTTATTCTGAACAAAGAAAATAGGAATGCATTTATGATCCCAAATACTTTTTTTTCAAGCAGAGGAAACCAGATAGAGGTTTGCTCTATCTTGCTTCATCTTATTTTATAGTTTCACTATTCTTTGAAAAAAGTGAGTTTTATGGCCACTCATCTATATGGTTATCTCTCTAACCACATTATTCTTTCTTGAAATACAATGACCTTAACTATTGCCACCACATTGCATAGCCCACTGTGTGACAAATCTATGTCACTCAATGGGAACGCTATTGAAGCAATCTCTCTTAGGATAATACATACCCTAACATTCACATTTGAGAATTTATCCAAGAATAAACAGAATGTAAAAAAAGAAAGTTTCCTCACAGTAGCAAAAAGAAAACTATCACCTTCAGAACACATTTTTCTGATGAGGTTAGGGAAAAACTTTTTCAATGTGTTTTAAATAAAATGTTACATTGCTCTAAAATAATCACTACAAAAATTAAATGTCATGTTTTGTTTTGTTTTGTTCTTAATAAATAATAACCATGTTTACAAATTGGCCCATGAATTTAGGAGACTTGTTAAGAAAGTAGGTGCAGTTAAAAAAAATTGAAACCTATAACATTGATGAGGAAAACTAGATCACCATTAAGAAAATATTCAGTCACAGATTCCTGACCAACAGTGACAAAGTTTCTCCAATTGGATCAAAGGACACACTGCTAGTGGCTATGCTTGCAGAACTGCTCTACTGCTTGGTATATGGGGAAGCCCCCTTACCCACATCTTGATGTTGAAAGTGATCTATGTTATTAGTGTATGGAAGAAGAATCTGAATCTGAGTTGCATTTTTCTTCTCAGAATTAAAGACAAAAAATTAAGAGATGATATTTGCATTATGAAGCAAACCCCACAATAGCAAAGCGCCGCAGTCTGGCTGGGCACAAATCACAAGCCACTGAAGCAGGAACAAACTTTATTTCTGAACTCCACCAGCACACTCCACACACGCTCCCGGGAACTCTCCCAAACACCACGCGCGTCCTCCAGGAACTAGAAACTGGAAATCCTCCTCTGGCACTTCCCCAACCAATGGGAACTCTCCTGGAATCCCTGCTAGAACTCCAAAGTAGCAGGCCCAGGCGGACAGCAGGGGTCTAATATACACAGCTTAACATAACCATTATCAATCTCAATGGCTTGCTGGTGTCACCTCTCAACCACTCCATTCTGGCAAAAATGCCATGCGTCATTTGGACTGGGCTAAGGCTCTCAGCAGCAAAGGATTAGCAGACAGAGAACACAAATGAAATAGAAAAACAGTAACATAGAAAAATAAACAAAACGCATGAACCAGGAATTGTGCACAAGAGGAAAAGGGACAACCATTGATGCTCTACCTGGTATATTGTTATAACCACTTAGAGTTTCCCTTAAGTATTAAAGAGGAAAATTTACACACACACAAAAGAATAACAAAGTTTCTCATCCTTATAAGAAATCAGAATGCCTATTTACAGAGGAAAAGAATGTAACAAAATAAATTGGACACTAGTATAATTTTTTTTCATTTATGTGATCTTTCAGATATGAATGAGACTATGATTGAGCTGAATCACTTAGAATTCTTTCCAGTATAGTGATTCCTAGATATCACAGTATTTCTATTTTCTCACCATAGTACCAGATAAATATTGTCTTATAAGTTCCATTGTTAGAGTCTTAAGAGTCAACAGTTCACAACAGATTCTCTGTTCTTTCTAGCAAGCTGCAGAATATTTGGCAGTATTTATTCACAAAAGGTCCAACACAATAAGACCAACAGGCATCACTGGCAGAGATGCAAACATGCTTGCCTTCTCTGTTCTTGGCTCTAGCTGGTGCTATTTAGCCATCATTTTATGAAAACATAAACACAAAGCTTAGCCATTCCTTTTTATATGGAGAAAAAGAGGTAAGCTAAAAATAGGTCATCATTTCATTGAGCTTCAGTCATGCAGTCTTACCTGGTGAGCATTTGTCTTTGACTGGCAGACTTAACCCAAGTAGATGGTGGAGCTTTCCTGCTTATCCTTTCATGTGCAGATATTGCTCAGACTCTGATGTTTTATTTAATTCTAAGTGCTATAGACCAAACATTTGTCTTGTAGCAGCACAGTGAATCTCTATCAATTCTGGCTCTAGCAAACTCTATTCATATCTAGGTAAAGAGAAAAAGATTTTTCTCTCTTAGATATGTAATATATAATATTGACTTTTTCCTTATAACTAATTTAGTTATGATAACACTCTAAAGAGAAAGGTTTGTTTACAAAAATATCTCCTAAAACAGAGGTGCTCAAAAAGTATTACTGAATGTAGTTTGAATTGAATTTGATTGCCAAAAATTAATGATTGATTTTTTAAGAATATAAGCATCTTCTTTTATATCTAGATATCTCAAATAAATAATAATCCATTATGCTTATGATAACTAACATATTTTTGTAAATGACATTTGCTGGTTAAATTAATTAAGCAGAGATGCAAGCAATCTTCATATTGTTTTATTTGTAATATATTTTAATGTCTACAACAACTACAGTCTTATTTAAAAAGGCACAATAAATATTTAGATAATATTCAAAAGAGATTATTCTGCAAATGTAGCACTCTAAATTTTATTCTTTAATCCAAATGTTACAGCAATTAACAACTTTTTCATAAATAGAGGGACATCTCTCTTGCTATCCATCTTCTATGGAATGGCAGAGTAAATATTGTTAATGACAGCATAGTATAAGTTTCAAAATCATTAGACAAGAGGATTTTGAATGTCTTAACCATAAAGAAATTATTGAACTTGTTAGTGATGGTAATATCATTTATCTTGATTTGCTCATGACCCATTGTACATGAGTCAAAACATCACATTAAACATATACAAATCTATGTCAATTAAAAAAAAATCTGGTCAATTAAAAACATAAAATTAAATTAATGAATTAAAAAGTTCAAGTTCTTAAATTGGAGGATTTGTGTCACTTTCTATCTGGAATATGACAGTTACCTCTTAACTATTCTTCTGTTCTTGCTTTTTATAACATAGTCTCAAAAGTTTAATAATGCCACGCACGTTAAAATCAGATCCTCCCATTTTGGGAAGTTCCAGGAATGCATCAGAGACACCCCAGGTTTTTAGCCCTCTTGGTCTGCCCAACTGGCTCTTCTTGCAATGCTCGATTTTCCATATGGTCTCCTCCTCCTCCTCCTTATTATTAATATTATTATTATATTATTATTATCATCATCACCATCATCTTTTCATGATGTTTCAAGGTGAGACCTACCTGTCTGCTTTTTAAGTTGTAAATACCCCTCAAGTTCTGTTCTGCTCTATTTTCATTTATGATGCTTCTCATTATCTAACATATTATATCTTTTACTTACATACTTACCTGTTTACTTATTTTTAAGGTCTGTGTGGACTTCTTTTGATAAATACTTCTCAGTGATTTATCTAGTTTTTAAATCAGAAGACTAATATTTTTCAAAAATTCTTGAAATATTTTTTCTATTAATTCTGTAAATACTACTTCTATTTTACCTTTTGTCTCTGTCTATAATACCTAATAAATATATATTATTATTATATTGAGAGACTGACAGAGGCATAAATAAAGCTATTCCTAAACTTCTCATAAACAGTAATAAAAATTTTATTAAAATAAAATGTTACAGAAAATAAGAATATGGATTTGTGCACGTTCATTATCACTCCTTCTCTACATTGTAGATCAACATAAAATTAATAGTTTATCCATATTCACTTAATGCCCTTACCAGTAATTCCTGACAAACTAATCATTGTAATGATTCCAAAATTGTAAATTAGTTTTATTTGCTTTTGAAATTTATATAATTGGCATCCAAGTAGGTACTCTTTAGGGTATGACTTATCTTGCTTCATATTAAATTAAAATTAGTCGAGTTGGTGCACAGAGTGATGATTCATTCATTCTCCTTGTGTATAGTTTTCTATTAAATGCATATACAACCACATATAAATCCAATTTTTAGTTAATAAACATTTAGATTGATTTCAGTTTGAGGTTCTCATAAATAATGCTGCAATGAATATTCATGTATATGTGTTTTGGTGACCAAATATAAAGAATTAATAGGACATAAAATTAGAAATATAAGCTCAGATTCAAAAAAGTGCACATTTTGGTTTTAGCAGATACTGCCAAGAATTTCTCAAAGAATTTCTCTACTAGTGTATGAATCACAAACAAGAGCTCTTTTTTTGATTTTTTTGCAAATAGTATGGACTTATTCCTGAATTCTAAGACATAGTTTGTAAAGTAGCATTATTAGAAATTACCCTGAGCTCCATATACAGGACTTTTCCATTGCAGATGACTTTAATGGCATAGAACTTTCCACACTGTATGTCCAAGTGTAGAGATCTGAGTACTTTTTCCCAAACCTGCAGCAAATCTCTTTCCTATTCTGGGGCCTTACTTAAATCTGACTCAAATCTGACAAACTTTCCTGTAAAGTGAATATGGTAAAAATTATTCACACATGTATAGTATATTGGATCAAGAACTAAATAACAGTATCAAGTATTGTGCTACTTTTTTTACTCTTGGGGAATCTAGTACTTTGCAGAAGATATTGTCACATATGCTATGCAATTGGACTCCCAAAGTCTTTGCTGATGTGATAAACTCTTGACTGTTGAATAGAGTTTATCTCTCACCCTCTAGAGTACCTTTGCTTAGCATGGACTCCTATATACTAGCCAATTCTGAAATATTGCTTAATAAATATTAGTAATATTTCTTGAAATAATTAACTATTTTTATGTTCAGTATATGTTCAGGGTGCTCTGGAATTTTAGGGTTATATTAGGACAGTGGACACTACAGTTGATGCGTAAACTTTAGGCTGGAGTTTCTGATTTGCTATAAGAGAAATATCACATCAAGCACAGTGGCTGTAGCTTTGCCTGCAATGTGTTTGTGGTCTGTTCTGTCATTTGTTTTAGGGCAAGAGTCTAATGTGATCCATAGGACATGAACTACCATTTTCAGAAATGATATATTTTTAAGACTTTGCCAATATCTTGGCAGCTACACATTTACAAGAAAAACTTGATGCAATTAACTATCCACTTTACTGTCTGCAAGTAATGACTCCATGGCTGTCACTCTGATTTTGCTAATCATTATGATAACTGCACTAACTTTTGTTCTGATGGTGAAACAATGTTATCTCAACATACAAAAACAAAAATACAATTTTGAGATAACATTGTTTCACCATCAGAACAAAAGTTAGTGCAGTTAGTGTTATCTCAAAATACAATTTTGAGGTCCTAACCTTAGAGTCAGTGATCCCAGCATATTAGTGTTTCCTACAGTTACCTGTGGAATGCAAAAAAGAGCAACCACTGAGATTCAGAACAATGTGTGTACAATCTTACCAGAGCATCTGGTATAGCTTTGGTAACAGATTTTCCTTCAGGCTGACAACATAGTTGGCCGACTGATCTTCTGGCCTTTCTCATTTACCAATCTAGCCACCTCTTAACCTTCTGACTTATTTAATGCCACCTAAATACTATAATTCTGTACTACTTACATACTGGAATTGTTATTTACTTAGTAAAGGCCACTATTTCTCTTGTTCCCCAAAGATTTATCATATATTAATGCAATTTTTTTGAGCCCTTGCCAAGACTCTTGCCTAAGAATTCTAAATTGAATTTTTTTTCTTATATTCTTCAATAACTCTTCCATTTTCTTAGGCTTCTATCATTTCAACTGAATAACCAGCTATGCATCTTACATTTTCTTTTCTTTTCTAGCTACTTTTAATTAGTTTGCTTGTAATGTCCCAAGTCTTTTCATTTTTTATTCTGATTTTTATCACTTTTAAAACTACTCTGTTGTGGATAATATGCATAAGCTTTTCCTTCAGCCCACTTATTTTTTTCTCCATTTTTTGTTTCTGGAAGTAGATATTTGCTTGTATTTTTTGATGTTTTATTGATTCTAACTTTTTTCAATTTCTTCAAGATGTAAAACCTTAAACATAGTTATTTTATAGACTCTGTTTAGTCATCATATTATCTGGAGTTCTTGGAAACCTAGGTTTGCTATTTTTAGTATCTAGTAGCATTCATAATAGCTACATTATCAAATATGCCAGTATATTGTCTCTTAAGACTATTAAATCTTTGAACCTAGCTCTTTCTTAATTTCTTTAACTTTGTTCATTTCATGTTTTATTTTGATTCTTAGAGAGCATTACTGTACTGTTAGCATAACTAGATTACTTTTAAAAATAAATTTTTACATCTTAGCTAAAATTATGTAAACTTTAGTAGAAATTTTTTGCATAATATAGCATTTCATAACTTCTGAGAACATTTGCAACACTGACATTTAAAGTAGGAAAATAAAAAATGTAGACTGCATAATGATGGAAATATTGGAATAAAGTATATTAAAAATAAAAATACAGTTTTCAAAAATGATTAAGAGAAATAATTGCTTGAATCTTCTCAGTTCTAAAGGAATGAGAATAGAAAGCATCAACAAAAGAATAAGCAGAAACTTTATAACACATGGAAACTGAAAAATATACTTTTAAACAATGAGTCATTGAAGAATCAGTGAAAAGTTTCAGAAATTCTTCAATCAAATGAAAATAGAAACACAAAGTAAATTATAGCAAAAACAGTAACTAACGGGAAGTTTAGAAGAGTGTCAACATCTAACAATGGAAAGATCTCAAGTAAGCAATTCAGTAATGCCTCGGAATATCTCACCCAAATTCAGTAGAATAAAATAAATAAGGACAACCAGAATAGAAATAAATAAAATAGAAACTAAAATAACAATAAAAAGGATTAATAAAAATTGCTTCTCTGAAAAGACAAACAAAACTAGTGAACACTTTGCTCAATTAATCCCTCTAAAATTAGAGAATAGACCCAAATAAACTATGTTACATAAGAAAAAAAAGACATGAGAACTGATGTTACAGAATTTAAAGAATCATTAAGGAATATTTGGAAAGCCAAATGCTCATGATATAGAAAATCCAGAAGAAATGTACAAATTTCTGTATTTAAAATTTTACTATTGATTGCCCTGAGAGAAATCAATAATAAAAAGTCCCACATCAAAGAAAAGCCTAAGACTGTCCAGTCTTTATTGCTTTATTGCTAAATTTTATTAAATTCTTTGAAAACAAACAGACAAACAACAACAACAAAGTAAAAGAAACTAACATCAATGCTTCTGAAATTATTCCTTAATAGTAAAGGAGGGAGAACCCTTCCAAGCTCATTATATAAGGCCAGCATTACTCTGTACAAAACCTAACAATGATACAATAAAAAAAGCTTAGGTAGATATAACTGGTAAACATAAATGCAAGAGTCCTCAAGAAAACACAAGTTGAACTCAGCAGACAATTTAAAATGATCATACACCATGACCATGATTACTGCAGGGATGCAAGCATATTTCTGCATATGCAAATAATAAATATAGTTAATCACATAAATAGAATCAAAGATAAAAGTCATATGGTCATCTCAACAGATACAGAAAATTCTTTGATAAAATTTAACATCACTTCATGAGAAGAGCCCTAAACAAATTAGTTATAGAAAGATGATGTCTCAACATGATAAAGCCTATACATAACAAATCTTTAGCCAACATCTTATTAAACACAGAAGAACTGAAAGTGTTTCCTCTGATATTGGGAATACTACTGCTCATATTAAATATAGTGCTGGAGATATTAGAGCAATTAGGCAAGAGAAAGAAATTTTAAAAATTAAAAATAATAAAGAAGAAAGTAAAATTATCCCTGCTTACAGATAATAAAATTCTATACACTGAAAAAAAAAAAAACTAAAAAGACTCCATCAAGTGACTATTTGAACTGATAAACAGGATACAAAATCAACATGTGAAAATCAGTAGCTTTCCTATACATCAGTAATGAAATTACTGAGAAAGAAATTATTAAAGCAATCCATTCACAGTATGTACATGCACACACACATGTACTCACACACAAATTAAAATACCCAAATAAGGATATGAAAGAACTTTACAAGAAAAAAAAAGAAAACACTGAGGAAATAAATTGAAGATGTAACTAAAAGTGTAAAGACTAATTATTGCATGGATTGGAATAATTAATACTATTAAAATGGCCATACCACACTAGTGATCTATAGATTCAATGCAATTACCATTAAAATACCAATGACTTTGTTCCCAGAAGTAGGGGGAAAAAACCTAAAATTCATATGAAAGCATAAAAATATCCCTAATAGACAAAGGAACCTTGAGCAAAAAGAGTAAAGCTGAAGGCATCATACAACCTATTTCAAGATATACTACAGATCCGTAGCAATAAAAACAGTGTTGTATTTGCATAAAAAGGACAGGAAAACAAACCAAATAAAACAGAGAATCTAGAAACAACTACACATCCACAGTTAACTGATTCTTCAAAAAGTAGCAAATAATATACATTGGAGAAAGGACAGCCTTCTAAATAAATGGTGCTGGGAAAACTAAATATCCAAAGATAGAAGATTGAAACTAGACCTTTGTATCTCACTTTTTCAAAAAACAAAAAACAAAAACGAAAATGGATTAAAAGCCTTAATGTAATGCTGAAACTCTGAAAGTACTAAAGGACATAGTGGAAACAATTCAATATATGGCACCGACAATGATTTCCTGGATAATAATCCAAAAGCACAGGAGACAAAAGCAAAAATTAGGTGGGTACAGTGGTGTACAACTGTAATCCCAGTGACTCAGGAAACTGAGGCAGGAGGATATCAAGTTCAATGCCAGCCTCAGCAACCTAGTGAGGCTCCAAACAACTTAATGAGACCCTGTCTCTAAATAAAATATGAAAAAGGATTGAAGATGTTGCTCAATGGTTAAGATCCCCTGAGTTCAATTCCCAATAAACAAACAAACAAAAAAAAGCAAGAACTGACAAATGGAATCGCATCAAATTTGAAAGCTTCTACACAGAAAAAAAAAAATCAACATATGAAGAAACAACCTACAGAATAGGAGAAAATATTTACCAGTTATTCATCTGATAGGATTAACATCTATGATTACTAAAGAACTCAACAAAACTTAACAAAAAATAAGTAATCCCATAAAGAAGAAGAAAATGATCTAAATAGACATTTCTTAAGAATTATAAATTGTCAATTATATATTTTCAGTAGAGCACTTACCTAGAATAGGGAGACCCTGGTTTAACATCCTCAGCACTGTATAAATAAATAATAAATTAATGAATGCTCAATATCTAGCCATCAGTGGATATGCAAATGCAAACTACAGTGGGATTCCATATTATTACAGTTGGAAGGGCTATAATAAGTAAATAAATAAATAGTAAGCTGACAAGGATGTGGAGAAAAGGGAACTTCTTTCTGTTGGTAGAAGTGTAAATTCTACAGCCACTATAAAAAAGTTTGGGGTTCTCTCAAAAACTAAAAATAGAACAACCATATGATCCAGGTATCTCACTCTCCAGTAAATAGAAAAAGGAAATGAAATCAGTCTGAAAAAGAAATAACTACATATCCATGTTTTTGAAGCACTAGCCACAATAGCCGATGTACAGAATCAACCTGCATACCTGCAAACAGGTTAATAGATAAAGAAAATATGCTATGTAGATACAATGGAGTATTATCCAGCTACAGGGAATAATTAAATCCTTTCATTTGCAGAAAATGGGTGAAACTGGAGTATATCTTACTAAGCAAAATAAGCTAGACCCAGAAAGACAAATACCACATGCTTTGTCTCATATGTGGAAATTAAAAAAAAAAAAAAAAAGATAAAAGATCTGAAGCTAGAAGAGAGAGTATTGGGGGCTAGAAAGAATGCCAAAGGGAAGTATGGAAAGAGGTGGAAAGAAAGATGAATAGGCATGTTTAATACACAATGTATGCATGTATGGAAATATCAGAGACAATTCCACTAATTTGTACAGTTAATAAGTGCTAATAATAACAATAAGAAAAGATAGTGGGGAAAGATACAAGAATCATGAAAGTTTATGAGGAAAATAAGGCATCATAAATATTTACATTGTTTTGTGGTGATGTTATCATGGATATGTGCATATGTCAATACTTCCCACTTCCACTATGTGAAATTTAGGTCAATTGATCCCCAATAAAATTGTTAATACTAAACAAGCAATGTTTGAGGCCTAACTCACTTTGCACTTTAGATTCTTATGTATAAAGAAAGATAATAAAGTTATTATTACAGGAAGGGGACCAATATGTGAAACATGCTGAAATATTACTTGCCAAATAGAGTCCAGAAAGGACAATTCCATCTTAATATCTGGTACCACAAATAGACTACTTTCTACTAAGAATGTAGATAGCAAATGTTTTTTTATGGTATATAGAAATCAGTCTAGATAGAAACAGGGGGTAGATGATTTGGTGCATAGATAAATAGCTCAATGTAGGAATGGAGAAATAAATTACAAATGGCTAATTAAATAAGTCAGTAAGTGTATGTTACATTAACCTTGAATTTCACATTTTGTGGTGTTTCCATGATCCAGGTTAAACCAAAGTGCTTTTTAAATTCTTTCATCATGCCAACAGGAAGAACCAGCATATGGATGGATTCTTAAGCACAGGGGAGTTCCACTAGCAACTGATAACCCACAAGAGGAATGAAAACGTGATTAAGCTAACCATGTACAACATTGCTCTGTTTTTATCTTCCTACACATTACCTTTCCCACAAAGAGAATATTTTAAAATGATGCTATTACTTTAATGGCTTCCATTTGCATTCTGGATTTTCATTGTGCCAGTTATCCAATTCCACTTCTATGATGAAATTTGTGGGCCTCATGGCTATTTTAATGTGATGCCTTTTATACTGTAATTGAGAGAAGCCTCCAAAGAATAAAATAAATGGTTTCAGAGGGTTCTTAAGCCCTCAACAGACATCAGCTAAAATGTTAAGAGTGCCTCCAAATCCCACTGGTGCTATATTTTCTAACCATGAAAGAAATGTCATTATTGTAAATTCCCAGCTTTTGTCTGAAAATCTTGTACTAGATCCCTTGAGCGCCAGTTCAGTTAATTAATTCAAACAATTTCCTCTCTAATCTCTAAAACATTTTCATATTTAAGACAATAAATGAGGTACTTAAGAGGTTCACTCTTTGTTGGTCATTAATATGCCAGGGAATTAGAAAAATTATCCCTAGTCTTCAGTGACATGAGTAATGTCTCTCTCTTTTTTTTTCCTTCCCATGTTCCTGACCTGGACAAGGTTAAAAGCATGATTTCTCTGCCTTCTCTGAATTTAAGAAAAATTCTATTTCCCACATATATATCCAAATACTCTTTTTTTTGTCTTTCCGCAATAAGTTTGATATGTAGCTTGATAGGTTATAACAATTTAAAGATTAAATTAGTTAATAATAACTTTGAAATTAGTGATTAGTGTAGAAGGAGAATAATTGCATTTTCCTTGAACCAGTACATAAGGTTAATGCAGTTGGTAGGGTGATGGCTCCAGTAACTCTGACATTAATTGGCGATTGTGTTACGTGTTAAGAGAAGGAGTCAGCTTGGGCAAATCCTCAGGAGGGTTGCAGGAAGACAAAGCTATTTGCTGGCAAACCTGCTTTTCTCCATTTGAACGATCGGTTTAATTACATAAAATGTTTGTCTGTGACCTTCACCATAAAATTTCATAGCATTTTATCCTTCTGACTCTACATTATCAAATTGAAACAAAGCACAAAAAATCAGCTTTTCCTGTAAAGTATAAAGTCGGCCACATATTTGTCAATGAGTCTAATTTTTCATTTTCCCAAAATTGAGTATCTCTAGAGGAATAATTGTATCATATGAAAAGAAAACCAGGCTTATAATTGCTCATAATGCCTTTTGTTTATATTGTCCTTACCCAAAAATGTTTTTCATTTTATAATCATTATAAATTTAATCTCTTTCATATCAACCCACACATATCGATTTAAATTTGATTCTGTACTATTGAGAAAGAATCTAGAGATTTAGGGATAGGGTGGGAAAATAATGCATAGCCCATTATATGTAAGATTATGCAGACAAAAAGGTAAAAGAGAGACAATTGCCTTAAATTCTAATGCAGTAATATGCCTATTACTGGATCATTTCCATCTCTGGCTGTCAGTTGAAAACATCAATATTTCAGCAATTTACAAAATATTTTGTTATATTTTTCTTATTTGTAATTATTTATGTCTTGTAATTTATTCTAGAAAGAATTCAATGGTTTCCTCATCCAAATGGTAATGTTTGACATCTAAAATACAACATTTATATTTCTTCATTTAAAATATTTATTCAATTAATACACAATTAATCTCACTCTGTGTATATCACAATATCATTGTCTTTAAAATAAACACTTTCATAAGAAATCTGTACTCTAAGCAGATATCACAAAACATATTGTTGAATCTGTTATTAATTAAATAATAGGGCTGTTGCATTTAGCAAAATTACATGTCTCAATTCTTCTAAAGTTTTATTTAAGATTGAAGTATGTATGCCTAGCCTGAACATATAATTTTTTTTTGTAACTTTCATCACTTAAATATAATGATCTTCATGTTTTCCATTTTCAAAGATTTATACTTTAAAAACATCATATCTTTTGGTACTGAAAGTAAATATGAATGACAATAAAGCTTTAGCATAAAAAACAAAATATTTCCAAATTAATGAAATGTTTATGAATTAAAACATGTAAAACAACCATTAAGGAGGGGTTATTTTTTAAAAAAAGTTTGAAGCAACCTTTCAAAAATAAAGTATTTTATGGTCAAGTTCTTATGTAAATATTTAAATATAAATATTTCTCTAAATATTATTCAAATAGGTACAGCCAAAGGACTGTGCATTTAGATGAAAGAGCACTGGAATCACAAAATCAGGAAAGTTCAGAATATTTGTGTTGATTTAAAGAAGACAGAGCACATCTAAATGATAAGGGGCGATTTGCTGCTGTGTCACCCAGCCTGAGCAACCCAGCTTCTTCCTCCTCAATTCATGGACTGTTATATTCTAAAAGTGACAATAAAAAAAAAATGGAATGTTTGAAGAGACTAACAACTTTTAAATAATGTAAGAAGAAAGAAAAAAAAGCAGAGAAAATAAATACACATACCAGAAAGGCAATTTTTTAGGGCTTTATTGATAGGAAAAACAATCAGAATTGATTTTAACATATTCTTTCATAATGAATTAACATAGTTAAACCACTCTATTTTTTAAATATTCCATTTATATATTTTAGTAATTCTGTATATAATTCTCATTAATCTTACATTTCAATTTTTAATGCTACTTGTTCCAAATATACAGCCCTATAAAAATCAAAAACATTTTGCTACCACCTCCCTGAAGATCTTCACCACCACTTTTTAGATTGTTTTAACAGCCAGATAACATGGCATAGAGTAGAGATGTAGTTTAACTAATCATTTTGTTTTAACTTTTTCAAGAGGTTTTTCAGAAGGTTGGTGCTTAGTTTAAAAGATAAGCTGGTTTCTAATGTTAACAGACTTGCCAGAAAAAAATGCAAATACATAAAATCAGTCATGCCCAATAAAATTGTAATAACTCACACCATCCATACCACCGTAGGAAAATTTTTCTTTTCCTATTGTCCTTATTTTATAATCTTATTAAATGGCTGATCATTATATTTAGTCTTATTTTATTTTTGTCCTATGAATGTATGATATAATGTTTTTTTTCTTTATTGGTTTTATTATGGTTATTTTTAAATCACTAGTTAGGTACCGTTTCCCAAATTTGTCAATCATTTGCATTTCTTTTACAAATCAACATTTTTTTTTCTTTTTCATATATATCATATATCTAATATTCATTATATTCAAGATTCTCCAGAGAAAAACCAACTCAATATAGATAAAGAAAGAATTTATTTCAATGAATTTGATTATGTGACTGGGAAGGATAGACAAATCCGAAATGTCTATGATTAAAGAAATTCAGATGACATTTCATGCTGCAAAGTAATGTCTAAAAATGTATAAGGCTGGTAAGCCAGCTGAAAATTCAGGTAGAATTTTGATATTACAGTCTTAAGACAAAATTCCTTCTCTGGGAAAATTCTTTCCTTATCTGGGAAACTTCAATGATTGCTCAGAAGAACTTTAACTGATTGCATGAGACCCAAATACACCATGAAGAGTAGTATGCTTTACCTAACATAAAATGATTGTAAATGTGAACCACACCTACAAACCACCTTCACAGACTGGTATTTGACCACACAGGGCACCATAGCCCACCAAGTTGGCAAGTTGACACAATTAATCTCACTCTGTGTATATCACTAATTTATTCATTTTAATGACTATAAGTAGTCCATTGGCTGAATCTTCTAGTTCTTCATCAACTGTTGCACATTATGTTATTTCTTGGGTTTTCTTATGAAGCTACTATGGATAATCTTTCATGTATTCTTTAATAGGCATCAGAGTTTTCCTTGATTAGCTAGCATACTATTAAAAATGATGAGTAGTGATTTCAGGCTTGTCCTACAATGTGTCAATACGTGATATGAAGTTACTCCCCATTAAGACAGTATGGTAAGGTACAAGGTCTATAACTGATCTGCAGAATATGACAGAAGGTATATATATATTTGTGGTAGTATAATAATAATATGTCAGCTAAATGAAGAATGTAAAGTTTTTAAAACAAATAGAAGTGGGAAAAAATGTTATCCACATGAAGAAAGACGGATTGAATGTTTACTTTTTATCCTAAAGAAAAATATACTAAAGAAAATTACAAGATGATATACAATTGGGAATAAATTTTCAAGATACACAATTCAAAAATATTATTATCAATTTATATAAAATAAATTCTTCAAAATAGTGAGAACAGTAAAACCCAAATATACCATGGACAAGAATCATTATTAATCATTAATCATTTTTCACAAAAGGAAACAATGCTAACCATCATGTGATTCATGAAAAATCAAAACTCACAGAATTGCTCATGTATGCATGCACCCATATACAAATTCTACAGTTATTAAGTTACTTATTTTTTAAAGTGGAATCCATTTATCTCATCAATTTTTAGAAACTAGTGGTATTGATGATGCTGCTTTTGCCTGCTGTATGGGTTGCACATATAATTTCAGTGTATTATCTATTTTATGATTTTCATTGGAACTTATGCTGCAGTGATATTTTAAATTTTATATTAAAATTTTATATTTCAGATGAAAAATTTGATTTCTTTGTATTTCTTGTAGTCAAGATGTCTATAATTTTCTCTGATATCTAGTGCTATACAAATAATGTCCTAATTTATTCATTATAATGAAGAAAATTAATTGAAAATCTTATTAAAAGTCTCTAATTAAAGTGGAATTTTGAAAATATATTCAAGTTTGCCAGATTTAAATGTTTTGATGATAAGTCTTATTAATGTTATTTAATTCTGACTTTATGTTCTGGGGTAGTAAAGACACACAGAACGGTACTCAAAGGTAACCTAACTTCTCATGGAATATTTAGAAAGCATCATTTCGTGATGTAATTGCTATTGTAAGTCTCTATTTTCATTAGTATTATGTTTGTCTTATGGGTTTTATTGTTCAAAAAGACTGTGACTCACTATGATAAATCAGTTGCAAATTTCAAATGTATCCCAAATATCAGCTAGATTGATGCATTTTTATCTAGAAACAGAATGTCCTTAAAGTTTCATTAAAGTGATATTGAAAAATGCATTGCCCTCCACAGGATTTCTGAAAATTCCCAAGAGGCATATGTTCTTATAATCATGTATGGCTCATAAATTCTGCTTCTACTTAATTAGTTCTATTTAGCAATCATATGCCATTATATTTGGGCTATTCTTATTCTCTACCATATTTGTGCAATTATAAAACTTGCTCCTTTAATTTTTAACAGATACACACACACACACACACAAATTAATTGTGTATACATTATGCTCTCATAAATATTGGGAGAGAAAAGAAGATATAGATGTTTACATTATTGTGATTTTAATATCATATTTTCTGATATTTATATTCTACTTTCCAACTCATTTCTGCTAAAACCCCCCTACTCAAACTATCCTCAAAATAAACTTGGGTCTTCTTCCATCCTTGGATCCCATCTGATTCTCCCTGTCCATGATCTATTTCACAATTTTATGTTTCTGCATATCCATCTTATATGACTCCCTCAGTAAAGATCTCAAATCTTTTCTGACTTCATAGCACTCACTGTGTCAAATCATAGTTTTTGTTAAACCTAAAAATATACCATTTCTTCATATGTACTTACAAAACTAAACATAAATGGGAAAGACATTGAATTGCCTTCATCTGAAATATATAATCAATAACCTCAATTAGGAACTTAAGTTGTTGGCAATCACATTGCATTGGAGCTGGGAATTCATAATTCTATTGTCCTACTTGATTATTTCATATTTTCTTCTTTTCCACCAAAATTCAATGCTTCTCTCCCTATTTTCACATTAAACTGATGACATCACTTCTTGTTTCATGGTTAAAACTATCTCCCACCAACTCATTTATCTACTTCTTGTCCTTTTATTCTTTTGAAGTCTTCTTCTCAATGCTAAGACCAACCATATGACCTATGTAGTATGTTGTGATATTTCTCACGTACTCAGTTTGATCCAGAAAATGTTAAATTCCTCCTCCATCATTATTACTTATGACTTCACTGGATGATTCCTCCATGTGTACACAAAGACTATTATTTTCCCAGCCTAACATTTTCCAAATACTTTCAGTTATGACTTTTACAGAGCAGCTGGACCTATACTTCATTCTTTTATTATTATTTAAATTTTTGTCATAACATAGAAACAACTGCTTACAGGAAATGGCTAATAATTAGGCAACATGCATTCATTGAAACAAGAAAATTAAAAAAATAAAGAAGAAGAAAAGAAGTGATTATTAAACCCAGATTTCCCCAGGACAGTATTTTCCAAATAATCATGAAAGAGGTAAAAAGAGAAAAAAACCAGAGCTTTAAAATCAAAATTGTCTTTCTGGGTGGAGGAAAGAGAGACTGGATATAAGAACTGCTTCGGTGATTCAAACATTCTCTGGAGTAAGAATCAATGGGGTAGGAAATAGAAGAAAAACAGTTCTATAAAGCTGTCTAAGTATTCCTATCAGGTCCTCAACTGGCCCTTATGTTATGCATGCATAGGGGGAACTTCTAAGATGCTCAGCAGAGAATAGCCACAGTAAATCTACATACTCTACCAGAATTTTCAGAAGTTGAATAAGGAAGAAGAAATATTGAAGTTGACATGCATCTAAAGTGGAGGTAACCTCTCATTTTATGGACATTTGTGAAATTAGATTTTATACTGACTATAAACAGAGTTTTGACTATTCTCAAATAATTGAACTTATACAGGTTATGTTCTCTGCATACTGTGGAGTTTAATTACAGTTCTATAACAGAAAACATGCTATAAAACATTTGAATATCAAGGAATATTCTTCTATATAATTAATATTTGGGGAAAATCAGAATGAATATTAGAAAATACAGAAGGGTAATGAAAAACTATATAAATAAAAAAATTTTAAAAAAACTTCATGGAGTGCCATCGAAGTAGTGCTAAGAGAGAATTCATAGCCTTAAATGTTTATATCAGAAAGGAAGAATTGTTCAAAATTAAGGATCTAAGCTTTCAGCCAAATGATCTAGAAACAAAAATAATTAACCCAAAAATATAGAAGGAAAAAAAAACACAGTAGCAACAATAGAAATTAAAGCAATGCATCAATAAAAAGTAAAACAGAAATCAGTAAAAGTATATACTTCAAAAACTATAAAAATTAATAAATTAGGCCTAGTAAATATGAGAACAACATTATCTCAAAGAAATTAAAGGAATTTAAAAGAAAATCTAAACAATAGATAAAGATATTAGCAGTATATAATCAAGAGCTCTGATGTTCAAGGACAGACAATGGTGATGCATGCGCTGAGGCTCCGTGCTCACTCAAGAAGGGAGAGCAGCCCAGAGCCCCGAGCAGGGCTTGAAAAGTGTTTAAGTACACTTTTTTGGGGGGAGGGCGGGGGCTTTGCATACATCACAGTCTCCTTTAAAAATCATCATCATACACCACGGGAAAATCAAACAACAATTCTCAACTGTGATTAGTACATTCATTGGCAGGAACAGGTTGGGTGGGGGTGATTGGTCACTCCTAAGTGGGGTACACATTCAAACTGATTGGTTTTGGGCCCTGAATGCCTACGTGCCAGGCTACACAGGGTCCCAGGTTATTAAACAACCAGAGGGTCAGTGGGAATATTTACTGGGCAGTTTGGGTATTGTCCTAACAGCTACAGGAATTTCAGGTTTTGGGGGTAGCAGAGGAACTTAACAATACCTGGTCCTTTACTTTTTAACTCAGGCCTTGCAGCTTAGAAACTTTATAATGCCCGGTCTTTTACACTTTAACTTTTACACTTTAACTTCAATTTCTTTTACCCTTACAAAATGAAGTTCTTTATTTCAGTACTTTCAGTTCAAAATTTCTGAAATAATCTTTGACCACTTTGTTTTTTGTTTGTTTTTGTTTTCATTATTACATCTGAAGCCCCCTTGCAAAAATAGACAGTATATGATCACATTTCACACTCCCTCTAATCTCATTACTGTGGTCCACATTATTATCATATTTTTTTTTTCTAGATCATTGCAAAACTCTCCCAGTGGTCTTTCTAATTATACTCTTTTAAAATGACACTCTATTCTCAGGATAACACCAGGAGAGGTTTTGTTAAAACATGACTCAGATTACTACACTCCTTTACTCAAAACTTCTCAGTAAATTTGAATCTCACTCAGTAAGATCCACGTTCATATAATGTACCAGTCCCATGTGTTTCCCTTCACTTCCCATACAACTTATACATTCAGCTCTACATAGCTGCTGGATTTGTAACCACTGATTCAATTACACATGATCAAAACTATTTTTTTTCAAATTTCATCTATACTGAACACGTAAAGACTTTTCCTGTCATTATTCCCTAAATAATGCATCTGTTTACATGCCTTTACATTGTGTTCAGTATTACAAGTAAGGTAGAGAAGATTTAAAGTATACAAGAGAATGTACATAAGTAATATGCAAAATGCAAAGCCATTTTATTTAAGAAACTTGGAGCAGATTTTTGTGTCTATGGGGATTCTTAGACCAATTCCCTGTAGATACTAAGACATTGCAATTTCAAGTTGTTTGTGTATACAAGGAGTTATTATACCTATTCCTACTTTTTTCTCCTTACACATGATTGTCTAAAATGCTACACATTTTACTTATTTTTTTAGCTTCTTATTGTACTGAATCCAAACAATATAAAATCTAGAATTTTTGTTTTTGTTGTTCCTACAAAGTATTCCCAGAATTTGTGAGTACTTCACAGATACTTGAACATTTTAAACAAATAACTAAATAGCTATAAGATAAGAGTAAGTATCCCTGTTTTTAATTTTTAAATCCCTGTGTTTTGCTTCTGTCCTTCAAATTATGATCTTTTAACACGTTTGTCAGCCTCATCTTTATGCCTTTTTTCCCATGGTCTTGAACTTTGATTCTTCTAAATCCAGTGAAATTCAGCTCTTTCAATTTTCAAACTCATATTCTAGTCCATGACTTCTTATCTAAATCCATGTGTAATCTCAAAAGGAAAAAAAAAGTCCCTTTCTTCAATATTAACCATTCTCCTGAAAAAGTAGGTGCCTAATTGTTATAAAGTCATGGCTTAATTTAGTTTCTAAAAGTACCAACCATCTACTGGGGTGTTGTTGCTCTCCCACAGAGCCACATCCCCAGGTTTTTAAATTTTTATTTTGAGACAGGATCTCACTGACTTGTCCATGTTGGCATTGAATTACTTACAGCTTCCTCTCTTAGCCAGTAGAGTGTTTTTTGTTATTGTTGTTCTTTGTTTTTATTATTACATACTCATAAAAAATTAAGGAGAAAATTTCTCTGTATGTTTTGCAATGGAGGGGAAATAATATATATATATATATATATATATATATATATATATATATATATATATATATTTATTTAATATAAATATAAATAAAATAAATATAAATTTGTATATTCATTAGGTGGAGTATGTGAGGAAGTATTCTAGAATCAGAAGATCACTTAGGTCCTTAATTTGTTTTTATAGATTTGAAGTAGATTATCTTTGTTTCTATTTAATTAATAGTCATAAGAAAAAAAGAAGTGATAGATTCTGCCAAGAAATAGGTGAATTCCAATGATTGGTTTTATAAATTAGAATGTTAAAAAATAAAAATTTAAGAAGAGTCAAGATAAGAACATCAGTAAGGAATTAAACTTGTTATTTTGAGATCTTGCCTTACCTAAAATGTATTTGAGTTTTTGACCTTGTAAGCCATAAGTCATACAGTTAACATGAGTAGCTAAATGCCATATCAAAGACATCTTTTCAGGCATATCTAGAGCACATTTTCAGAAAATGTCACTTGAGGCTGTGTCAGTCACATCTGCTCCTTGTAGGGTTCACCAGTCATGTTGTGTTAAATCTCATAACTATCGCTAAAATTAATAACAGCATACCGATAGAACATATCCAAATATGTACAGTTTCGTTGGAAGATCTTAAAATAACCCTGGATGGTTTCTTATAGCCCTCAAATACCTGCATTTTAGCACTTTAAAAAAAATTCCACACATAAGTTTAAACTCAAATAATTAAAAAAACAAAACAGGACAATAATGGGTTGAATTAAAAAGATTTTTTCTTTCTGTAAAATGTAACTTTAGGGGATTTTCTTGTGGAATGATTTATGGATCAAATGGTCATGAGAGTTTGATAGATTAAAGTCTGCCTTCACTTTTATTTCCCAGAAAAAAAATTTAATTTCTCTGACTTTGTTAAAACATTTGTCCCTAGAATAATTATCATTCCATGAAATAAAACTATGTTATATAGAGAGTTCCAAAGCAAGATTTCTAAGAATTAAGTGATGTTGGTAAAAACGATGGTAGTTATTTTTAATTCCTAAGACACAAAAACTTTATTTTGACAGAGCTATGAGAAATTGTATAACTTAAGTTTTCTACACCCAGAATAATACATGTATATATGCATATATACATACATATATGTACATACCTACATAGTAATATAATTTATCCTATTATTCTTTTTATTTTTAAAATATTATATTGCATTATAAATATATACAAATATGATTAGTTATGTCATATTGATACATGCACATAAGTGAATCTATCTCATTTCCTAGCACTTATATTTCCCTCACTACCTTCCTCTTGATTTACTTTGCTCTACTTTACTGATCTCTCTTCTATTATTATTATTATCATCATCATCATCATCATCATCATCATTTTACTTAGTAAAAGATATATACATATATTATATATGTAGGATTCATTGTAGTATATTCATAGATAGACATAACTTCTTGTTATAACTCCTATCCTGAATATTTGTTAGAATAAAATTGATTTTTAAGTTCCTGATTTTTAATCACTGACAAAGTTTTTACACATTATTTTCCTGAGAAATTCCACATAGGGCTTTCAACCATGGTTTACCATTCCCACAATCATAGTTATAATTTTGCCTCATAGCCGCTCTATATATTCTGTGGAAAATCATGGGTTAATGGAGTATTTTACTAAAATACAGATTTCAAGATTTACAGATGTTATTTTGTGTCTAAAATCTCAATCACTACTTTTACCAACATTGATTAAACATATAATAAATCTGATTTGTACTCTTTAAATAAATGTTCAGCCAGCTATGGTCACAAGAAGAAGCATAGGAGAGGCTAAGGAAAAACAACACTCCAAAAAATATTATATTCACATATATGTTAAAGATGAAATATTCAGTGATACTAGTTGAAGATTGATAAGGAAAAGTTTATTCAGGATCATCACCTTGAGTTAGGGACCACAAGCAATGGGGTTTTGAAATGGGAGAGAGATTGAGATCAACCCTGAATACAGCATGAGCAAGTGAGAATACCACATAGCAAAAGATTAAGATCAAGAGTGATCATTATTATCCAAAGTACAGGTATGAAGACGTGAATTGGTGTGAATATACTTTGTTTACAACCAGAGATATAAAAAACTGTGCTCTCTATGTGAAATAAGAATTGTAATGCATTCCGAAGTCAAATATAAAGAAAAAAAGAAAAGAAAAAAAAAAAGAGTGGATCAAAAAATTTTAAGAATCATCAGAAGAAAAGAAATTTCTGGCTAAAACAACCTAGTGTTTCATAAAGACAGGGCAATATGATCAGCATCACCTGGATGATGATGGAGGATGAGGAACGTGAACAGATGTTGAGTACAATAAAATTTTGAGGATGGGGGTTTCTCACTAAACTGATTTAGCTGAGTCTTTGCCAAACACGATTGTAAAAGGAAGTACACAGATGGGCGTGGGAGAAGGTTGAGAAATCTGGCTAATGTTTAGTCAAAGCAAAGATCTTTCTACATTCAATAGTCTAGAGGCATGGCCACAGGCAGGACCCCAGGAAAAACACCAGGGTGGTGGAGCAAGGAGAAAATCAGAGATTTTATGGGGTGTTTTGGCTTGAATATGGATCATCTCCTAAAATATGCTAAAAGCTTGAGTCAGGGAAGATGGTCAAAGGAAAGACACTGAAATGATGAGAAGATACTTTATTTTTATTTAAATAAAAATTGATTAAAATGCATTCCCTAATTTACCCCCCTATGATCTTTGTCTTCCCTTTGATTGTTTTAAAAGTATCTTCAATGAAATTGAACTGTAACTCTGCTATAGTCAAACCTGTTTGTTAAATAGATTCCCTGTTTGTTAAACTGAAATAACAGTGTGAAAAGTTTATTTTATGTCTAATCTGTACAACATGAACCCCTTATAGACTCTAATCATTTCCTAAAATTCTGATATGTAAACTTTGGACTTTCACTTTAGGGGAACTTAGTCTGATAATGTTAATATAAATATACAACAAAGGTTGTGCCAGTAGTAGTGGTGCTTGCCTGTAATCCCAGTGGCTCAAGAGGCCAAGGTAGGAGGAGCACAATTTCAAAGTCAGCCTCAGCAACTTAGCAAGGTCATAAGCTGTTGCTGTGGGTCACTCGGCAGGTGTGGGGGACACAGGACACGGAGTCAACACACAGACATGGAGTCAACACACAGACACCCAGAGCTGGTGATGGCTGGCAGTTGGCAACCTCAGCTGATGTCCAGCAAGCTCCTTTAATGCAGAAATGATTACAATTGATATAGGGCACGTCCTCTAATTATACATAAGCAAACAGTTTATACAACATCTAGAAGCCAATCATCTTATGACTAATGTAGCCGCACTATGAGGAAGCTCTAAATATTGCTATGCCATGGAAGGCAGACTGGAAGGATTATTGTCCCTATGAAAAGGGAACCTTATGAGTTGGGGGAATCATGCCCTGAGGCCCTTGCCTCTTGGTTCCCTGGCATGGATGTGGTTTCTCAGACAGCTCCCTAGAGCAGAGCACCCCATCCTGCAGGTGTTCCTGTCAGGCCTGTAGTAGGTAGGTTTTTCAAGCACTCTGAGCTGCTTGAAGCTGCTAGCTGCAAACCAAGCATTACTCCTACAATAAGAAATGTAGCAAGAACCTGAGTCAAGATTTAAAAAATAAAAATAAAAAGGGATGTGGATGTAGCTCAGTGGTTAAGTGTCTCTGAGTTCAATCCTCAATACCAAAAAAATTAAAAAACAAAGAACAAGTGCCATTTTTCCCAAACTAAATAAAAGGTCTCAGTACACTAGTAATGCTATGATCATACTCAGAGATATACCTGGTTCCATATGTTTGATTGTATTTAACTCCCAGAGTCAGGTCTCTGGCCTAGGACTCTGGTAATAATACCATATGTTAAAACAATGATGAATGAGAATGCCTCTGGGTGGAGAATTCAGTAATACAACAAAAAGAATAAGTCAGAGAGACTGCCGCCATTTTGACTGGTTCCTTTTAATTTTATTTAAAGGACTTTAGCAAAAATAGCAAGAAAACAACATTGAAGGATCATTAAGTCTTTAAAAGGGTATTACCTTTTTCCACTGAAGGTATAGGAGCTTCCCCATAAAATTGTCTGTGTGGGGGCTAATAGCACTGTATTCCTTTGCTCTTCTGATACATCAGATCTTTCTATGTTACCAAAGCAGCCAATAACCACACCAGAGCAAATATTTGAAGCTAGTCTTGGCAGTTATAATAAACAATTAGGGAGATCATTCATCAAGGACCATGCTTACTGAATAATAGAAAGAATCTAAGCATAAAAATGAGAGCTTAGCTACAACTAAATTTGTTTTGTAAAGGTTATTTTAAATTTGAACCAATATTTTTATATTAAAAAAGAGATTTAGAGATTATCATGAAATTATGCTTTTAAAAGACTTATATGCTATTGTCAAGAATGAAAAGGGTTTGAGTGTGTCTGTACACTTTGTAAGGGACACTTATGCTTTTTTTCTCTGAATCCCTATTGTCATTTTAAATGCTTTAGAATGTGATGCTATATAGGGTCTTTATCACAAGCAGCACTATTAACAATTACTCTGAGGCAAATTGTCTTTATATGCAAGCACATATTTGATCACAACAATCATCAAATATAAACAATTAATGCAAAAAGTATTGGGTATGCTAGAGCATCCCAACTGGCATTCAATGTACACTTATTAAACACTATAAGCAAATAACACAATCCTAGGGCAACCACAAGCCCCAAAATACCTCCAATGTCACTCAACTTCTCTTAGCTAAAGAGCAGACATTGTCTTTGGTAGTTCTCTCCTGCTAATGACTGGATATCGGGGGAATGGTTGAGTCAGTCCAGGGATGGACAGCAAGGTGGCCAGACTCACCGATGTCCATGGAGCAAAACTCTTCAATGTGACAGGACAAGCAATTTAAATACAGTTCCAAGTTGGGGGTGTACATTGGTGATTGGTTGCACCCAGTGAAAGTCAATGTCCACTGGTTATGTTCATTGAGGTGATGCAATTGCATGTGGGCATGTTCTTTGCACATGTCCATGGAGCTGTGCTTCTTATCAATTGTAACCAGTCATTGCTAAGCATGCCTATAACTATTGCCCCTTACAGGTCTTTATCAATTGCAAGTAGAAATGACTAAGTAGTTCAATGGCTGCTTTTTTTTTAAGGCCAGCAACTTTTTCCTAGCATGTTCCAGCATGTCTGTGGCAGATGCCTCTTATAGTCCCCAAAGAAGAACATGTTTGTGAAAGATACATAGCTGGAGAGAGAGAGAGCCAAGACAGATGCAGGGTGAGAGGCAGAGAGATTATAAAGAATTGAAATAGAGGCCATCATCTTGAAATTGAAATTGTCCTCTGCTTTCCCCCTCCTTCCCACTCCTACTGCTTAATCCTTTGGCTGAAAAGAAGCCCCATTTTAGATATCAACTGCTGAATCTTCCTTTAGATTTAGAACCCAGATGACCTTTATAACACCTTTCTTATTAACTAGCCTTAGGAAGTTGAAGTACATTGCATTTTCTAGAGAAGACACAAACTTAGTCTATGAAGCTGAAGACCATCCAGCCTGCAGTCTCATTTTCTCTTCTTCTTCCCCATAAAACCCCTGCATTTCCCTGAACCTCCCTGGAGAAGGTGATTTGTAAGCAAAACTCCCATTTCTACATTCTTTGGTCACTGAGTAAAAGCTCTTTCGTTTTCTGCCACTTTATCATATACGTCATCAGCCTCATCAATGGGAGGCAGAATTGGACCTTCTGTCAGTTACAGATTTATATAATTTTGGAGACTAAGTCCCAAGACTTATAGTCAGCAAGCTAGATACCCAGGAGGGAAATCATGTAGGACCAGTCCAAAGCTGGTAAGCTCAAGATGCAAGAAAAGCCAAATCCTTGAGTATGAAGGTAAGTAAAAGCAGATGTTCTAACTCAAATAGGAAGGGGAAGTTTCCTCTTACTTAGTTACATTGTTCTATTCAGATCTTTCATGGTTGAAGGGCACTCACCCACATTGGGAAATCAGTCTTCTTTACTCAGCCTATTGATTCAAATGCTAATCTCTTCCACAAGCACCTCACAGGTACAACCGTGATGACATTTAATCATACTTAGGGATATCCTATGGAAAAGTCAACACATAAAATTAATCATTACAATAAGCCTGATTTGGGGGTCACAATCTCTTAAAACTTTACAGATATGGATGATAACCTATTTCAATATATGAGTGATCCAGATTTTCTCATATATTAAGGAGATTGTATACAAGTAAAAACCAAACAGTACATTAATAAATCTAATATTTGAATAATACATTTTCTACAGACATTTGTCTTTATTGTAACCTTTCTGGCCAAATCTCTGATGATGTGGCCAACCAGTCTCACAACTGCAATTGTCAGTCACCACACTAATGCTTGAGGACTACTTGATGGTTTGGTAGTTCTTGACAATTCTGGTAGAAATCTTGTAAATGAGATGCTGGAGGGTTTCAGAGAATGAAAACATTATGCCCTAAGTCAGTACATCCCATCCATGATCCCTTCATATAGACTTATGCCCAACAGAATCTTTATATTCTCTACCCAATTAGAATATGGGCAACAAGACTCCTGTGAAACCCATTCTTCCATAAACACCAGCAACATTCTTTCTACTCACATCTACAGGGTCAAATGTAGGGGGTGGGAGGGAGTGGAGAGCAATTCATTCCATTCCAAAAAATAGCAGGTTGAAATATTAGAGCTTATTGATTCAAACAAAAGCATTTACCTAAGAAAATCTCTTAACATGTAAAAGATACTTCATGACAGTAAAACTAACCTTGTAGTGAAAATCAGAGACAACTAGTTAAAACAATTTCCCTACAAACCTATAAGATCTAAATTTTGAATTTGAAGTGGATCTACTTTGCAGAAATACTGTTTGTTTCTGTCTTCTTTGTTGCAGACTTTGATTTTTGTATGAAATGCACCAAAGCATAAATATTTTGTTTGAAGTATTTCATCATCAAAATTATATTTATGAATTTGAAAGAAATATAAAACAGAATGTCAAATTAAATTATTTTAACTATTAAATTTCTTTCTGCATGTGGAACATTAAGGCACTATTTGCTTTATTCTCTTATTATGACATTGAAAAATGCATCTAATATTTGAATTATATTGAATTACGTTGAAGCTCAATGGTATTAAAGTCTGATATATTTTAAAAGTCTGACTGTTTAATTTGCCTAGCAACATTTCTCTCTGTTGCCTAGTTTTGTTCTGCAAGCCACTGCTAAAAAAGTATCTGGTTTAATTGAAGCCTCTTTTCGTTTTGGTTGCAGTTGTTTTTAATATGTTATCTATAATGTAAACATTCCCTATACAACAACCTTATTTAGTTTCAATCAAAAATCATAAATCATTTCCATCCAAAATGACAATAGAAAGATGATTAGAATAAGAATGGCAGGAATGTATGTAATGTATGTAAGTATAAAGCATTAGTCATTTATGGAAATATTTACATTACTATGTATCAGAATGAGAAGACCTGGCCATATTTTTGTGTTCACCAAGGTTTATAGTTGAAGGTTTATAGTTCCTGCAAGGTTTATACTTAAAGACAAAACTTTTATGTATTCAAAATAATAATGTGTTACAAATACTTCTAATTGGATTTAGAAAATGCTGTGTTGAAAATCATAATCCAAAAGCAAATTGATTTCCCAGCTCCTTTATTTTTCAACCTTCAAACACAGCTATTTGTATTGGACACTTTTTACCCTATTGTTAACTAATGTCATCCTGAGCATAATGATATAGATCTTGATATACACCTATGTCCATTAGTCTATTCTGTTGAGCAAATGAGAGCATTACACTTGCTTGTGTTTAGTCACATAAAACCAGATAACTGGTTCTGGTCGCAAAATGGGTGACCTTTTGAGACAGAATGTTTAGCTGCTAATACAATGAACTAAAAATGGATCAAAAGCCTTAATGTAAGACCTGCAACTATAAAACTACACAACAATTTCCTGGATAAGGCTCCAAAATACAGGGGTGGGAAAAAACAAGAATTGACAAATGTGATCACATCAAATTAAAAAACAATCACACATCAAAGGAAACACTCAACAGTATGAAAAGATAATTTCCAGAATAGGGGAAAACATTTTCCAGCTGTTCATCTGACAGAGGATTAATATCCAGAGTCTATAAGGAACTCCAACAATGTAACAACAAAAAAGAAGTAATCTAATAAAATGCAAATGATCCAAGCAGACATTTCTCAAAAAAAAAAAAAAAAAAAAAAGAAGTACAAAGAGCCAATAAGTATACAAAAAAAGGTGCTGATGAGAATGTGGAAAAAAAGAACTATTATACACTGATGGTTGTAATATAAATTAGTATAACCACTATGGAAAACCCTACGCATTTTCCACATGAACTAAAAATGATCCAGCTATTTCATTCCTCATACATAACCAAAGGAAATAAAGTTGGCATACAAAGGAGACATGTGTATGCCATGTTTATTGCAAGAAGTATTCACAATAGCCAAAACATGCGGTCATGTGGATACCTATCAACAAATGGATAAAGAAAATAGGAATATAAATAAATAAATTGTATTTATTTATTTTTATTGCATACATAAATAAAAATGAAATCTCATCATCTGCAGGAAAATGAATGGAATGTGAGGACATCATATTGAGAAAGAAAAAATATCATAGCATGTTTTCTCTCATATTTAGAAAGAAAGAAAGAGAGACATGAAGATAGAATAGCAATGATTAGGGACTGGAAAGAGAACCAGAGGGAAAAGAAATTCCACTGATCTGATTCTTCCAATTAATATGTGTTAACAATTTTTTTTAAATTATTAGTTGTTCAAAACATTACAAAGCTCTTGACATATCATATTTCATACATTTCATTCAAGCAGATTATGGACTCCCATTTTTATCCCATATACAGATTGCAAAATCACATCGGTTACACATCCACTTTTTTTACATACTGCCATACTAGTGTCTGTTGTATTCTACTGCCTTTCCTATCCTCTACTATCCCCCCTCCCCTCCCCTCTTCTCTCTCTACCCCATCTACTGTAATTCATTTCTCTCTCTTGTTTTTTCCCCCTTTCCCCTCACTTCCTCTTATATGTAATTTTGTAAAACAATGAGGGTCTCTCCTTCCTATACCATGCAATTTCCCTCCTATCTCTCTTTCCCTCCCTGTTCTCGTCCCTGTTTAGTGGTGATCTTCTTCTCATACTCTTCCTCCCTATTCTGTTCTTAGTTACTCTCCTTATATCAAAGATGACATTTGGCATTTATTTTTTAGGGATTGGCTAGCTTCACTTAGCATAATCTGCTCTAGTGCCATCCATTTCCCTGAAAATTCCATGATTTTGTCATTTTTTAGTGCAGAATAATACTCCATTGTATACAAATGCCACATTTTTTTTATCCATTCATCTATTGAAGGGCATCTAGGTTGGTTCCACAATCTAGCTATTGTGAATTGTGCTACTATGAACATCATTGTAGCAGTATCCCTATAGTACACTTTTTTAAGGTCTTTAGGGAATAGTCCAAGAAGGGGAATAGCTGGGTCAAATGGTGGTTCCATTCCCAGCTTTCCAAGGAATCTCCATACTGCTTTCCAAATTGGCCGCACCAATTTGCAGCCCCACCAGCAATGTACAAGTGTACCCTTCTCCCCACATCCTCGTCAGCACTTGTTGTTGTTTGACTTCATAATGCCTGCCAATCTTACTGGAGTGACATGGTATCTTAGGGTGGTTTTGATTTGCATTTCTCTGACTGCTAGAGATGGTGAGCATTTTTTCATGTACTTGTTGATTGATTGTATGTCCTCCTCTGAGAAGTGTCTGTTCAGGTCCTTGGCCCATTTGTTGATTGGGTTATTTGTTATCATATTGTTTAATTTTTTGAGTTCTTTGTATACTCTGGATATTAGGGCTCTATCTGAAGTGTGAGGGGTAAAAATTTGTTCCCAGGATGTAGGCTCCCTAATTATCTCTCTTATTGTTTTTCTTGCTGAGAAAAAACTTTTTAGTTTAAGTAAGTTCCATTTGTTGATTCTTGTTATTAACTCTTGTGCTATGGGTGTCCTATTAAGGAATTTGGAGCCCGACCCCACAATATGTAGATCAAAGCCAACTTTTTTTTTATCAGACACAGTCTCTGATTTGATATTAAGCTCCTTGACCCATTTTGAGTTAACTTTTGTGCATGGCGAGAAAAGGGGATTCAGTTTCATTTTGTTGCATATGGATTTCCAGTTTTCTCAGCACCATTTGTTGAAGATGCTATCCTTCCTCTGATGCATGCTTTTAGCCACTTTATCAAATATAAGATAGTTGTAACTTTGTGGATTAGTCTCTGTGTCCTCTATTCTGTACAATTGGTCCACCCGCCTGTTTTGGTACAAATACCATGCTGTTTTTGTTACTATTGATCTGTAGTATAGTTTGAAATCTGGTATCGCTATACCACCTGATTCAAACTTCCTGCTTAGAGTTGCTTTTGCTATTCTAGGTCTTTTATTTTTCCATACGAATTTCATGATTGCTTTATCTATTTTTACAAAAAATGGCATTGGGATTTTGATTGGCATTGCATTAAACCTATAGAGAACTTTTGGTAATATCGCCATTTTGATGATGTTAGTTCTGCCTATCCATGAACAGGGTATATTTTTTCATCTTCTAAGATTTTCTTCTATTTCTCTCTTTAGGGTTCTATAGTTTTCATTGTATAAATCTTTCACCTCTTTTGTTAGGTTGATTCCAAGTATTTTTTTTTTTTGAGGATATTGTGAATGGGGTGTTTTTCCTCATTTCCACTTCCACAGAAGTTATGTCGCTGATATACAGAAATGCCTTTGATTTATGCATGTTGATTTTATATCCTGCCACTTTGCTGAATTCATTTATTAGTTCTAGTAGTTTCTTTGTAGACCCTTTTGGGTCTTCTAGGTATAGAATCATATTGTCCACAAATAGAGATAATTTAAGTTCTTCTTTTCCTATTTTTATGCCTTTAATTTCTTTCGTCTTTCTAATTGGTCTGGCCAGTGTTTCGAGGACTATATTGAATAGAAGTGGTGATAGAGGGCATCCCTGTCTTGTTCTAGATTTTAGAGGGAATGCCTTCAATTTTTCTCCATTCTGAATGATGCTAGCCTGAGGCTTAACATAGATAGCTTTCACAATGTTGAGGTAAGTTCCTGTTATCCCTAGTTTTTCTAGTGTTTTGAACATAAAGGGATGCTGTACTTTGTCGAATGCTTTTTCTGTGTCTATCGAGATGATCATATTTTTCTTATCTTTAAGTCTATTGATGTGGTGAATAACATTTATTGATTTCCGTATACTGAACCATCCTTGCATCCCAGGGATGAATCCTACTTGATCATGGTGCAAAATTTTTTTGATGTGTTTTTGTATCTGATTCGCCAGAATTTTATTGAGGATTTTTGCATCTAGTTTCATTAGAGATATTGGTCTGTAGTTTTCTTTCTTTGAGGTGTCTTTGTCTGTTTTTGAAATCAGGGTGATGTTGGCCTCATAGAATGAATTTGGAAGGGCTCCCTTTTTTTCTATTTCCTGAAATAACTTGAAAAGTATTGGTTTTAATTCTTCTTTAAAGGTTTTGTAAAACTCCGCTGTATACCCATCCGGTCTTGGGCTTTTCTTGGTTGGTAGTCTTTTGATTGCTTCTTCTATTTCATCCATTGATATTGTTCTGTTCAAATTGTGTGTATCCTCCTGACTCAGTCTGGGCAAATCATATGACTTAAGAAATTTATCAATGTCTTCACTATCTTCTATTTCATTGGAATTTATGGTTTCAAAATAATTTCTAATTGTCTTCTGTATTTCTGTAGCATCTGTTGTGATATTGCCTTTTTCATCCCATATGTTAGTAATTTGAGTTGTCTCTCTTCTTCTCTTCTTTAGCATGGCTAAGGGTTTGTCGATCTTATTTATTTTTTCAAAGAACCAACTTTTAGTTTTGTCAATTTTTTCAATAGTTTCTTTTGTTTCAATTTCGTTGATTTCCGCTCTGATTTTAATTATTTCTTGCCTTGTGCTATATTTGCTCTTGTTTTGCTCTTCCTTTTCTAGGGCTTTGAGATGAAGTGTGAGCTCATTTATTTGTTGATTTTTTCTTTTTTTGAGGAATGACCTCCAGACGACAAATTTCCCTCTTAAAACTGCTTTCAATGTGTCCCATAGATTCCAATATGTTGTGTCTGTGTTTTCATTTATACCTAAGAATTTTTTGATTTCCTCCTTTATGTCTTCTGTAACCCATTGATCATTCAGTAACATATTGTTCATTTTCCATGTGATGTAAGATTTTTCCTTCTTTCTTTTATCATTGATTTCCAGTTTCATTCCACTATGATCAGATAAAATGCATGGTATTATTTCCACCACTTTATATTTATTGAGGGTTGCCCTATGGCATAATATATGGTCTATTTTTGTGTACTGAGAAAAAAGTATATCCACTTGATGTTGGTTGATATATTCTATATATGTCAGTTAAGTCTAGGATATTGATTGTGATATTGAGTTTTATACTTTCTTTATTCAACTCTTGTTTGGAGGATCTGTCCAATGGTGAGAGAGGTGTGTTGAAGTCACCCATAATTATTGTGTTGTGGTCTATTTGATTCTTGAACTTGAGGAGAGTTTGTTTTATGAACATCGCAGCACCCTTATTTGGTGCATAAATATTGATAATTGTTATATCTTGTTGGTGAATGGTTCCTTTTATCAGTATATAATGTCCTTCCTTATCTCTTTTGATTAACTTAGTCTTGAATTTGAATTTATTCGATATGAGGATGGCCACCCCTGCTTGCTTACGAGGACCCTGTGAGTGGCATATTTTTTCCCAACCTTTCATCTTCAGCCTGTGTATGCCTTTTCCAATAAGATGTGTCTCCTGGAGGCAGCATATTGTTGGATTTGTTTTTTTAATCCATGTTACCAGTCTATGTCACTTTATTGGTTAGTTTAAGCCATTAACGTTTAGAGTTACTATTGATATATGGTTTGTACTTCCAGCCATGTTTGATTATTTATCTTTTTTTTTTAATTTGGTTTGTTTCTCCATGATTAGCTTTACCCCCACTCTCTGGCTTTACTGAGGTACTTCCCACTGTTGGTTTTGGTTATTGTTTTTCATTTCTTCCTCGTGTAGTGTTTTGCTCAAGATGCTTTGCAATGCTGGTTTTCTGGCTGCAAATTCTTTTAACTTTTGTTTATCATGAAAGATTTTTATTTAATTGTCGTACCTGAAGCTTAATTTTGCTGGATACAAAATTCTTGGTTGGCATCCTTTGTCTCTCAGTGTTTGAAATACGTTGTTCCAGGATCTTCTCGCTTTCAGAGTTTGTGATAAAAAATCTGTTGTTAACCTTATTGGTTTACCCCTGAATGTAATCTGCCTCCTTTCTCTTGTAGCTTTTAATATTTTCTCTTTGTTCTGTATATTGGATATCTTCATAACAGTGTGTCTTGGCATTGGTCTACTGTGATTTTGTATGCTCTGTGTCCTGTATGCATCTACAATTTGTACATTCGTTTCCTTTTTTATTTCTGGAAAGTCTTCTATAATTATTTCATTCAGCAGGTTGCTCATTCCCTTGGTTTGAACCTCTATACCTTCCTCTATCCTGATGACTCTTAAGTTTGTTTTTTTTATGTTATCCCATATCTCTTGGATGTTTTTCTCGTGATTTTTTGCCAACCTTTCTGAGTTGGCTAGACTCTTTTCAAGTTGATATATTTTGTCATCAAACTGATGACATCAGTTCTCTGCCATGGTGGTATCCCAAGCAAATGGCAACAGTTTGTTCCCTTTGCTGGGTGACCGATGCAAAGGGTGGGTCCTGACCAGCTCTCCCAAGCCCTGTCTCAATCCTGTGGCCACTACCTTTGAAGGCTCAGTTGGTATTAACCTCCGCAGGTTCCGATGGGCCGACCAGTTGTTTCAGCGGGATCATTTAGTGCTGAGTCACAGAGGTTTGTCTGCGAGGAGACGTAGGCGAACGGTAGCCTGAATTCAGCTGATCCGGGCTCGGTGTGTGTTCTGAGAGGTGCAGACTGTTTGCCCCAGATCCAAGTTAGCTCAGCATTGCCTAGTGATCCTGTTTAAACAATATTTAGATGGTTTAAGACTCCCTATGCCTGCACAGCTGAAGAGGTCAGAGACTTGATCTCTTCGTGCCCGCTGCCATGTTCTTTTTTCTGTGTTAACCATTTTAAAAAATAAATAATTTTAGCCACTTCTTAGATTGCAACAAACATTGTGGTCCTAGAACAGTATCTTGCAAAATATTTTTAAATATCCAGATTTCACAATAAAATCATGTGTGACAGTAACATACATATAGCTGTACCATGGAGAGTAGAGTCTGGTTATATACAATACGCAGACTCTGAGTCCAGTTGTCTTCATTATTGAGAACCATTTTATTTTTTTTTTTTGTAGAGTTTTCCTTTCTTCTTTTTAGTTGTTTCCTTGTTCCCTGCATACCAGGTACTATACTTTCAATCTTGTTTTTTCTTTTTTTCCTACATATAACTCACTCTCCGAAGTTAACTGTTTCTTTCTTTTTGTTTATATTCCTTTATCTGTTAACTGATGACAAAATATTTAGTAGAATATTAAATTAATGATACTTTATAGTAATTGCTTACAGAATAAATTATACCCAATTATATTTTTAGAGAAAGTTTCATAAAAGCCTGGAGTAAAAGAAAATAGATTCATTAATCAAGAAAACATTGCATCTCTTTTTGTGACCCATGAATATTTTTTTAATAGTTTGGTTCAGATCAATAGAAAAAATTTCCCACTTCTGTCTTCCAAATTTTATGCTTATTCAAATTAAAAATGACAAGTGCTTGTAATATTTTTGTAACTAAGTGTACAAAAATATAGAATAATATTATGCATTCATAATGAGTGAGTAATACTTCTCTGATAACATTTATTTACATTTCTCTAGAGAGTCCTTAAATCTGACAATTCATCAGAAAACCAAAGCAATGTATGGGTAAAACAAGCTTTTTCTTTGAACCAAAGCCATATATTTTTGAAAGCTGTGTCAAAGCCTTTCATAATTTTATATGGTTTCATGACATCATTTCTATTCTTAGAAAATGAACTAAAGTGGCAATCGAAGAGAATAGATTATAGTTAAGGAGTTTTGGTAGGAAACAGAATTGTAGCTTAAATTTAATAACATATCAAACTAAATTGATTGTTTCAATCCTATCATATTTAAAGAAACCACTTTAGCTCTGAATAAGCATGTCAGTTAGAACAATTCAAGAAAGATTGTTAAATTTTTATTAAACTAAAATGAAATTCTACTTAAAATTGTGCTTTAATTTGAATTTAAATCCTGGTTAAAAATGATCTGGTCATGTAGCATCAAAGCATTTAGAGCTTTAGAGTAAAACCTGGAGATCACATGAGTAAATTCTTCACTGAAGCATTGAGGAAGTTGAGGTTCAGAAAACTAAAGGTGACACTGCCTGTTATCCCAGCAGCTAGAGAGGCTGAGACAGGGGCAGAAATTTAACTGCAATTTCAGCCATCCTCAGCCATTTAACAAGACCCTAAACAACATGGAGAGATCCTGTATCAAAATAAAATAATAATAATCATCATAATAAAAACACCTGGAGATGTGGCTCAGTGGTTAAGGACCCTTAAGTCCAATCCTTGGTTCCAGCAAAAGGAATGAAAAAAGAAAAAGAATAGGAAAACTGCCAATACCATAAAACTAGTGACTAATTTTTAGCATTCCTAAAGTTTAGTGGTGCTTTTATTGTTTGTTTATTTGCTTATTTACTTAATTTTTCTCATTTTTTTTGTTTTTTAATACTGTATTTTTCAATAAATTGGTGTTTTAGTTCTGTGACAGAATAATAGACCTGCAATTTATGTTTATTTTGTATTTTAATGCAATTTAATATATTACTTACAACAATTTACTAGTGAAGCACCAAATAGTTGTTTTGTTTCTCTATTAAGCACAAAGAAATTTGATTTCTAGAAAACTGGTGTCTTGGCAATGTGGCTAAAGCAGCTACTGACTCTAGGTTTCTAGAAAGTCACTCTGTCCAAGAACAGATTTTATTTTTGCTTTAAAATAATCAAACTTTCCAAACTGCTCTGTGGTGCCCGACCAGGAAAAAAGGACAAACAACTTCTCTTTGAGGTCAGTTTAAAAAATAAATAAATAAAAAAGAAAAAAAAAGGAAAAAAGAGAACAAATCCTAATGGGATTTAATACTGGACTCAAATGACCTAGAGACACAGACGTTTCAATAGAATAAAATAAAAATAAATGAATAAGGGCTGGGGTTGTGGCTCAGTGACAGAGTGCTTGCCTCGCACATGTGAGGCAATGGGTTCTATCCTCAGCACCACATACAAATAAAACGAACACAATAAAGATATTGTGTCCATCTATAATAAATAAATAAATAAGAGGAAGACCCTCCACTGACAGTAGCAGCTGATGATGCAGATCCACTGTGGGCAGGTCAGAGATAGAAAATAGAGAGCCAGCATTTTGGGTGGCACCAAGGCATGTCTTGGAGGGAACAGTGATTCAGTATATCCTCAAGCTGATCAAGTGGGTAAGCTGCACTTTGGTTTTATGTGAGAGGGACACTGCCCAGCTCCCAGTGACCTGCAAAGAGCAGGGTCAGTTACCTTCTTTTTTGCTGTGATACAGTGGCCAGCAAATAGATGTCCAAACAAAGGGACCCAGACTTGTTGACAAGGCCAGCTCAGAAAGAGGGGGAACAAGATCAGGCAGAAAAGGGGAAGAGTTAGCATGTGCTTTGGGTCTGAACCCAGGTGGCCCACATACAGGAGCCATGGAAGGACAGGATCAGGAAGGACTGGTTCCTCCCCTGCCCAAGCAGAACCCAGGGGAGAGTCAAATGATACAGATGCCCAATACAGACTGGAAGCATCTGGACTCTGGATGTGTGCTTATTTAAAAGTTTCACCAAAGACTGTTCCACAAATAACAGGGCGGGATGGGGATGTTGTCTAAGTAGACCCATACCCTGCCTCTAGGAGCTCCACCTCTAGGAACCTCTTTCACAGAACTCTAAAGCAAACCCTTGCTGTGAGTGGAATAGACAATACCCTCCAGCCAGCACCATTTCATGCTGCTGAGGGAAGCTGAGAACAGGCAACAATGCCAAGCTCTACAAAAATAATGAACTGACAGACCTTACTCCTACTCTTGCATGTAATACATACCTCAATAAAAAAATGGAAAGAAAGAAAATTGGTAACAACAATCAACATATACTATTATAGATCATTTTTCTACCATCTCAATGCAAAACATTCCATCAAGAACTTTTTTTTTTAAGACTTTAGTGTGCTGAATGGTCCATGGACATTTAAACATATGCATGTTTACTCACTCTTCTTATTTTAAGCATTTCTTGAAGGTAGTTATTTTCTTGACTGTGTTTGGAGGACTATGGCTTTTGATTAGTATGCCTTGGTTTTGTTTATATTGTTTTCTTGTTTGTTTTATATTGTTTCTCACCTATTTCCCTTGATTCTCTTTTATTTTACTAACAGCTGAATTCTATTATTTTTTTTTCTTTCACTCTTCCTCCAACTTGGTACTACTATTTTCTTTCATCCTCCCTCTCAATTATTAATCCAGAATCTCCTCTGCATTCTCCTCTTTATCTTTCTGAAATAGAAAACCCTTTTATAAACATAAGATCTCCACTCTTGGCAATTGCTTACAAAACCATTTATGTTCATCCTGCCAAAATAGGAACTTAATATTTTGTTTAATGCTGAATATTTGTTTTTGTTTAATGTTGAATATTTGTTGTTGTCATTATTTGTCTCCCCCTAAAATATGAGATACTAGAAATCTTCAGGAACACTATGAATTTATAGGGTAGAATCTACAACTTCCAATTCTTACTGATAAATGTGTAGACATACAAACAACATGAAAAATCAAGGGAACAAACCACACCAAACAAATCAAAAAACCTCGTTAACAAAATCTAATGATATCTCAGTGGAGGAAATGTCAGAAAAGAAATTTAGAAAGTTCATAATTAAAATAAACTGTGAGGTAAAAGATGTTGTAAGAAGTGAATCAGAGAGAAAATTCAAGAAGTGAAAGATCATTTCAATAAAGAGATAGAAACACTGAAGAAGATTCAATTGCAAGTTCTATGAGTAAAGGGATCAATAAACCAAGGCACATAGTCAATGGAAAGTATGACCAGCAGACTACACCACTAGGAAAAAAATTTCAGGTAAAAAACCAAAATATATAATCTTGAAAATGAAATTGGCCATGGATAAAATATATTAAGAGAACATGAAAAAAACTTTCAAGAAATATAGGATAACATGAAAAGACCCAATTTAAGATTTATTATGATTGTTGTAGGATCAAAGATACAAACTAAAGAAATGCACATTTTTTCAATGAAATAAGTCAGAAAATTTTCCAAACCTTAAGAATGATATGGAAAATCAAATACAGAAGTCTTATAGTTCCTCAAATATAGAAAATTACCACATCAAAGCACATTATTATGAAAATGCCTACAATACAGAATCAGGACAAAATTTTAAAGGCTGTGAGAGAAAGATGACTCATTAAATTTAGAGGAAAGCCAGTCTGGATCTCAGATAAGTTTTCAACCCAGACCCTCAAAGCTAGTATGTCTTAGAATAATATATATCAAGCTCTGAAAGAAAATGGATGTGAGCCAACAACACTATACCCAACAAAATTAAGCTTCAAAATTGGCAATGAAATAAAAACCTTCCATTATAAATAAAAGTTAAAAGAATTCACAACAAGAAAGCCTGAACTATAAAACATTCAATAAAGTAGTTTATGAAGAAGAAATGAAAATAAAAGTAAAACCAGCAAAGGGCAGAACTACATTCCAAGAATAGTCAATCAAATGGAAAACCAATTCAAATTTAAAAAAAAAAAAAGAAAGAAATAAAAAATGACATGGAATAAAAATCATGTTTTCAATAATAACACTGAATGTGAATGACCTAAACTCATCAATCAAAAAACACAGACTGGCAGATTGGATTAAAAATAGAATACAACAATATGCTGTCTCTATGGGGCTCAATTAATAGGTAAAGACATCCACAGACTGAAAGTAAAAGATGTGAAAAATCACATTACTCACATGGATCTTTTTAGCAAATAGTGCTTCCTATCATCATATCAGATAAAGTAACTTCAAAGCAAAGTTAATCAGAAGGTATTAAGAAGAAATGACCTTCTTGGTAATTCTTCTTAAGGGAATTATACATCAATAAGGTATAACAATTTTAAATATTTATACCCCAAACAATGGACCACATATGTACTTTAAAAAATTCATTTTCAATTTCAAGAACCAAATAGACCAAAAATAATAATACTGAGTAATTTTAACAACCGTTAATAACAGATATATTAGACATATATAGAATATTTCATCCATCAATGACTGAATGCACTTTGTTTTCAGTGCAAGGATGAGGTAGACCTCATCTTAGTCAACAAAGCACTGCTAAGCAAATACAATTTAAAAATTAAAAGGTAATGTCTAGAATTCTATCAAGTCACCATGGAATAAAATTAGAAATAAATGATGTAATAAAAAAATAGAAGCTATTCTAACAATTGAAGACTACTGATGTGAAAAATCACATTACTCACATGTATCTTTTTAGCAAATAGTGCTTCCTATCATCATATCATATAAAATAATATGCTACTGAATGACCAATGGATAACAGAAGAAATCAAGGATGAAATAAGAATTACTTAGAGGTAAATGAGAATAGCAATAAAACATTTCAAAATCTCTGGGCCACTATGAAGGAAGTTCTAAGAGGAAAGTTTATAGCAATGAGCTCATTCTATAAAAAAATAGAAAGTCACAAAATAAATAACCTAACATTATATATCTCAATGCCCTGAAAAAAATCAACACTAAAAGCAGCAGAAAACAGGAAATAATATCAGAGCTAAAATCAGGAACAATTCTGAAAGTTTACATACAATAAAATAGAAAATCTTGAAGATATTGACAAGTTTCTAGAGAAATATAACCTACCCAAATTGAACCAGGAGGACATAGAAAATTTAAACAGGTTAATTTCAAGCAATAAAATTGAAGATGCCATCAAAAGCCTACCAACAAAGAGAAACCCAGGACCAGATGTATTCTCAGCTGAGTTCTACCATACCTTCAAAGAAGGTCTTTCTAAAATTATTCTATGAAACAGAAGAGGAGGGAACCCTTCCAAACTCATTCTATGAAGATAGTACCACCCTTATACCAAAATCAGACAAAGACACATTAAGAAAGGAAACTTCAGACCAATAACCCTCATGTATATAGATATAAAAATTCCTTATAAAATATTAGTAAATTACATTAAAAATCACATTAAAGTGTCTGGGGTTGTAGATCAGTGGTAGAAGACTTGCCTAGCATGTGTTCTACACCACAATAAATAAACAAAGGTTCATTGACAGATAAAAAAATGTAAAAAATAAAAATTAAATATAGTGCACAATGATCAAGTGGGTTTCATTTCAGGAATGCAAGTTTGGGTCAAGATATGGAAGTCAATAAATGTAATTTACATAAGTAGATTTAAAGACAAGAATTACATGATTGTCTCAACAGAGTAGAAAAAGAATTTGACAAAAATACTCATTTTCAAAACTCTAGAAAAACTAGTCATAGTAAGAAGATGCCTCAACATTGTAAAAGCTATATATCTTAAATATAAGACCAACTTCATTCTAAATGGAGAAAAATTAATACCAATTCCTCTAAAAACTGGAATAAGAGAGGGAAGCCTTCTTTCACCACTCTATTCAGCATATTAATTGAAACTCTATCTAGAGTAATTATGCAAAAGAAAGAAATTAAAGGATTACAAATACACAAAGTAAAGCTCAAATGATTGCTATTTGCTAATGACATGCTCCTATATTTTGAAGAACCAACAAACTCCACCAGAATACGCCTAGATCCCATAAATGAATTCAGTAAAGGAGCAGCAAATAAAATTAATACTGATAAATCAATGGTGTTTCTATACACCAATGGTAAATCAGCAGAGAGACAAATTAACAAAATTGTATCATTCCCAATACTCTCAAACAACAACAATAGCAACAACAAAAACCCTGGAAATCAATCTATCAAAAGAAGTGAAAGACTTCTACAATAAAAATTACAGAACACTAAAGAAAGAAATTTTAAAAGACCTTAAAAGATGGAAAGAGCACCTATGTTATTAGGGAAGGAGAATTAATATAGTCAAAATGGCATTGCTACCAAAAGCTCTATACAGATTTAGTACAATTTCCATTAAAATTCCAATGACATTCTTCACAAAAATCAAGAAGCAGTCATGAAATCCATTTGGAAAATTATGAAGCCCAGAATAGCCAAAGCAATTCTTAGTGAGAAAAGTTGTGCAGGTGGCATCACAATACCAGATTTTGAATTATATTTCAGGGCAATAGTAACAAAAATAGCATGGTATTGGTACCAGACATGTAGACCAATGGTACAGAATAGAAGACACAGAGACAAACCCACATAAATACAGTTATCTTATACTGAACAAGGCACCATAAACATACACTGAAGAAAAGAGACTTTTTAACAAATGATGCTGGGAAAACCAAAAATTCATAGGGAGCAAAGTGAAATGAAACACCTATTTCTCACCCTGCACAAAAATCAACTCAAAATGGATCAAATACCTAGACATTTGACCAAAAACCCTACATATACTAAAAGAGAAAATAAGCCCAACACTCTTGTCATGTTGGCTTAGGAAACAACTTCCTCCAAAAGACTCCTGAACTGCAAGAAATAATATTGAGAATCAATAAACGAGATAGTATCAACTTAACACTTGATCTTGTTATCCCACTCCTTGGTATAGACCAAAAGACTTAAAAACAGCACACTACAGTGACACAGCCACATCAATGTTTATAGCAGCTCAATTAACAATAGCTAAGATATGAAAACAACCCAAGTGCTCTACAACAGGTGAATGGATATGAAAATGTGGTGTATATTCACAATGTAATATTACTCAGCCATAAAAAGGAATGACTTTACAACATTTGCCAGAAAACAAATGTATTTGAGACTTATGCTAAGTGAGATAAGCCAATAATAATTTAAAAAAATAAAACAGTGGTCAAATATTCTCTCTGATATGCAGATACTAACACACAAAAGGAGAACAGGAAGAATAAAAGTTCAGTAGATTAGACAAAGGGGAATGAAGGAAATGGAGAGGGAAAACAAATAAGAAGGACAGTGAAATGATTCTGACATAACTGTCCCAGGTACATATATGAGTACAATACACTGAATCTCTACATCACATACAACATGAGATTGGGATCTTAATTAGCATAATGTGCATTCTATGATATATAAATTAAGTCAAATTATAGTCTACCATCATTTATAACTAAAAAAAGAAAGAAAAGAGAAAAAGAAAAAGAGAGGGGGTACATAGTTTTCTTTGGACTACTTAATAAATATGTGTAAGGGAAGAAAATTTTACATTTTTTTCATCAGTTTCAATTTCATAGTGACTTTTTGAATTGAAGTAGCAAACATTATAAAGAAGACAAGAGTGAGATACATTGAATATAGTACTATTCTGATTAATTCTCGATATTTTTAACATATATTTTTACTAGCAACAAAAATTAAAAGAATGTTGAAAATCCCTGATTTATAATTTATTGAAAATTTTTGGAACAAACATTGATGTTCTATGGCTATATTCAAATAGTTAGATGTCATCTGTCTTTTGTTGTCTGCAATCTGTAGACAGTACTAAAACTGCAATAAAAAATTATTTAGAAAACATCCTGGAGGGACATAGAAAATTTGATAAATGTTTATCTAATATTTCCCCCACATATTTAAAAAATAATTTTCCTATAAATTCTACCTTACAATAAAACTGAATAGTTTGTGTAACCTGGGTAACAATTGAAACCATCATTTTAAATAGTATTTCAAGTATTGTTCTACATTTATGTTCTGGTTTGGATATGAAGTATCCCCTAAAACTCCTGTGTTAATGCAAAAATTTTCAGAGGTTAAATGTCTAGAGGATGATAACTGTAACTAATCAGTCTATCTTAGTTTGAATGGACTAATTGGATGGGAACTGTAGGCAGGAGGGACATGAATGGAGGATGCTAGTCACTGGGAGCTTTGGGGATTATGTCTTATCTTCTTGACTCCCACCTTTCTGTTTCTCAGCTATAGTGAATGAGGAAGCACTGTTCTTCCACACTCTTCTATCGTGATGCTTAGCTTCAGCTTGGATGAACAGCAATAGAGTATCCCCAAGATGAACTGAATGTATGAAACTATGAGCCAGTTAAATGTTCCTACCTCAAAATTGTCTTTCTCAGGTATTTTTGTCACCATAACAAAAACCTAACACAGAAATATGGTCATGTCTGTGACTAACACGACCAAGTGTTTCAGAAGAGTTAAGAACTGGTTGGAGTTTGGAGATATTTGGAGATTCAGGATGGAGAAGGGTTAAAATGTTGTAAGTGGAGTTTAATGGGCAGTTATGGTAGATGTACAGAAGACAAGAAAGCAATAAGAATTCAAACAGTAAAGAATGAGCTCATGAGATTTCAAAGGGAAAGAAAAATTTTACGAGATATTAGACTAGAGGCTATTCATATTATATTATTAATTTGTCTATATTTTACCCATTCCTGAGATTTTGTGTGAAACCAAATCTTGGAAAGATGATCAATTAATCTGATGGTCAAAATTTGGAGGGAACACAGCATTCAAAGGATGGAATGGATTTTGCTGGAAGCTTTTATCCAGGTTTACACTGAGAATTGGGAGCAAAAAACATAAGAGAATGATTTTAAAAACTCGGCATTGTGTCGGAAAAAGTGCATATAAAACTGGTACCAAGGAAGGAGTTGTTGAAGAGATTATAGCCAATAAAGAGATTTTAAGTGCTTTGCACAGATGTGATGATAATGATAATTTGAGCACATCTCAGGAATTGCAAGATTATATCCATTGCAAGTTCAAGGGTATAAATGTCAAAATTTCTCTAAGAAGGGACTCTGAGTGCACCTTACTTCCACAGAGGGGCCTAGAAAGTTGTTTCGATGTGTTCAGCAACCCAGGCACTAAGAGGCCTCTGCAGCCATGACTTGAAGAAACTAAGCTACTGCTCAAGCTGGCCACAGACTTTGGCATCATCCACATGTCTCTGGTTCTGCATGAATTCAAGATGCTTGAGTTAGGGGGTTATAAAGACTTACAATGAGATCTCAAGGAAGGTCTGGTAGGCCAAACAAAATGTACTAGTGTTAAACTACCTCTAGGCTATCTGTGAGAGTAAAATATGGTGAAACTGTAATGGAGACCCAGGGAAGTAAGACATGCCAGTAACATGTACTACCTGTCGAGGAAAGCAGCTCTCCACACTGTAGGCCCTCTCTTCACATTATTGATTGTTTCCTTTGCTGAAAAGAAGCTTTTTAGCTTGAATTCATTCCATTTATTAACTCTTGATTTTATTTCTTGTGCTTCAGGTATCTTGTTAAGGAAGCCAAGAACTAATCTGACATGATGAAGATTTGGGCCTATTTTTTCTTCTATTAGGTGCAGGGCATCTGGTCTAATTCCTAAGTCCTTGATTCACTTAGAGTTAAGTTTTGTGCACCGTGAGAGATGGTGATTTAATTTCAATTCACTCCATATGGTTTTCCAGTTTTCCCAGCACTATTTGTTGAAGAGGCTATATTTTCACCAATGTATATTTTCAGCACCTTTGTCAAGTATGAGATAACAGTATTAATGTGGGTTTGTCGCTGTGTTTTCTATTCTGTACCTTTAGTCTACATGTCTATTTTGGTGCTAATACCATGCCCTGTTTGTTACTATATCTCTGTAGTATAGTTTAAGTCTGTTATTGTGATGCCTCCTGCTTCACTCTTCTTGCTAAGGATTGCTTTGGCTATTCTGGGTCTCTTGTTTTTCCAAATGAATTTCATGATTGCTTTTTCTACTTCTATGAGGAATGTTATTGAGATTTTAGTTGTAATTGCATTAAATATGCATAAGGATTTTGGTAGTATAGCCATTTTGACAATATTAATTCAGCCTATCCAAGAACCTGGGATGTTTTTCTATGTTCTAAGATCTTCTTCAATTCCTTTCTTTAATGTTCTGTAGTTTTCATTGTATACATCTTTCATCTCTTTTGTTAAATTGATTCCCAAATATTTCATTGTTTTAAGGCTATTGTGAATGAGGTAGTTTTCCTAATTTCTCTTTCAGAGGGTTCATCACTAATGTATAGAAATGCATTTGATTTATGTGAATTCATTTTATATCCTCCTACTTTGCCAAATTCATTTATTAATTCTAAAAGTTTTCTGGTGGAGTTTTCTTTGGAATCATGTCATCAGCAAATAGTGATAGTTTAAATTCTTCTTTTCTTATTTTTATCCCTTTAATTTCTTTCATTTAAAGTGCTCTGGGTAGAGTTTCAAGGACTATGTTGAATACAAGTGGTGAGAGAGGGCATTCCTGTCTTTTTCAAATTCTGAGAGAAAATGCTTCAAATTTTTCTCCATTTAGAATGCTGTTGTTTTGGGGCTTAGCATAGTTTTAAAGACATTTAGTTATTTTATATGATACATTTTTGTCTTGTTTTAGTCAAACCATAGATGGAACACATTAAAAATTAAAGTCAAAAATTTTGGAAGCCAGCTGTATATACATAAATCTAATATTTCTGAAAAACATTTTGAAAAATACAGTTTGCTGTATCAGAATAGAAATTCTGAAAAGTCATTTATTAGTTTTTCCAAAGAATGTAATAAAAAGGCTTCTCCAAACAAATGCATTTGTATTGATACCTATAACTTCTAGTTTAAAATGAAATTAGTCTTCTAGGCATGAATTTGCCCTCTAATTATATCCTACTACAAATGAATCAAATAAGTAAACAAATAATTTCTTACATTGCCCAAAAGGAGGAACAATATTGTTATCTTTAGAGAATGAAAACAAATATAATTTCCCTTCTTTCAGAGAAAGGAGACCCAAGCTGAATATGGTGACTTACTAAACTGAGAAGACAGAGATCCCAACTTGAGGATCTTAACTAAGAAAGTTGAAATTTACTTAAAGGAATATTAGAAAAGAGGAAGCCACAAGAATGAGCACTGGATTGGGGTAAATTCTAATCTTCAACTAGATGCTAAAGTACATGATAATTGGTTTGGACTTTACTGGGGAAAAAGCAATCAGTAAAGTGTTCTAGGATGAACAATTTCCAGAGCTCAGCAGGATCTTCAAGATGCTTGAATTCTGATCCTTAAGAGAGAAAAAAAAAATTAAAGCCTAATATTTAAAAAATTAATTAATGTGTTATATTAACAGAATAAAGATGAAAAATCATATGATTATCTCAATAAGTGCAGAGCAAGTATTTCAATCGAAACACCCAATTTGAAGAAACTTTCTTTATCTGAGGAAGAGCATCTAAAAAAATGCAAATTTAACGTCAGCAAGGATGGAAGTTAAAATGCTTTTTTTTGTACAAGTATGTAACAACAAATCTTACTATTATGTGTAATTCAAACGTACAAGTAAAATAAATAATTTAATGATAAAAATGCTTTTCTGCTAAGATCAAAAATAAGGTATATATTTTATTTATAATCAACATTGTACTAGAAGCCTAAAAAATAAAAAAAGTAATGAAATCAAGAAAAAGCAATGAGATCTACATAGATTGAAAAAAAAGAAGCAAAATTGTACACAGTAACAATTTAGATATATTGAACATTGTAAAGAAATAACCAGAAAGTACTAGAACTAATTATTGAATTGAGCTGTAATGTAAGCCCATAAATCAGCAAAATTGTAAAAAAAAAATTACAAATTATGCATTTCAATGGTATTAGAATTTTTTTTGAAGGTTAGGAATTCATTTAAAAAAATATGAAGATCTGTACACTGAAAATTGTAGCATCACTAAGAGAGTAAAGAAGAACTAAATTTATGAGAAAATACTCTATTTTTATGAACTGGAAAATTCAATATGAAGATTTCAGTTGTCTTCGAATTGACCTATATATTCAATGCAATTTTGCTGCCTGAAAATCCTAGTTGTTTTATTTTATTGAAGAAATTAATCAGCTGTTTCTAAAGTTTATGTGGAGATATGAAAGACTTATAAAGACTAAAGTTGTTATGAAAAAGAACAACATAGAATATTTTCCTGATATCCAAGGTCATAATAATTCAACATGACAATGTGTAATTATAATAAAGTTACATATGCAGATATATAGATTTCAGAAACTGACTCATATAAGTATGCTTCGTTTCTTTTTTGTAAACACAAAAAGATAATTCTTCAGAAGAGAGGATAACTTTTTAATCAAATAGTGCTGTATCAATTAGCTATTTGTAAGGGGGGGGGGTGAAGAGGTCTGGTTCTGTCTAAACAAAAAAATACACTTCAAAAAATTTCACAGACTTGCAAAAATAATTAAATCCATAAAATATATTGAAAAATAACATAGGAGAAATTTTTCATCATCTTGGAATAGGAAAAGCTTTCAAAAACAAGATTAAATAATGATAATCTTCAAAAAAGAATATATATGCACAATTTTTGCATCAGTTAGAGATAAATTTAAATTAAAATGATAAGTTGAGCTTACTCTACTAAAATACCTCTGACATTCAAAGATACTAGTATCAAAATGAAGGAACAATTTTCAAACTTAACATACTCATAATACATAAATCTAACAAAAGACTTTTTTATTCAGGATCTAACAAGGCCTTTTACAACTCAATCAAAATTCAAACACTCACTTAAAAATGTGCAAAATATTCAAAAAGACACTTTACCAAAAAAGAGATATTACTTGCTGGTAAGAAAATTAAACGTTACTCACTATAACTTCTTTCATCCCCAGCCCTTTTAAAATATTTTATCTAGAGACCCTCTGGATGAGTCGTTCAGTGCCTTGCTACATTGCTGAGACTGGCTTTGAACTCACAATCCTCCTGTCTCAGCCTCCCAAGCCATTGGGATGACATGCATGTGCCACAACACCCAGCATATAATTGGTTATTGGGGAAATTCAAATTAAAAAACAAGTAGAAACATACTCACTGTATTATCTAAATTCAAATGATTAACATTAAAAATTTTTTAGCAAGAATATGGATAAATTAAAATTTTTATGTCATTAATATGAATGTAGACTGAAACAATTATTTGAAAACATTTTGCTAATATTTTAAAGTAAAATATGAATTATAATATGATCTATAATCACCACATCTTGGTATTTAGCAAGGAGAAATAAAAGCATATAGTGATAGAAGCACTTTTACATAAATATTAATGAAAGTTTGATTTATCATAGTTCCAAACTAGAAACAATTTAAGTGATGATTTGCCCAGGTTTTTAGCCCCTGTTGACTCTTGACCTTTGGGAGAGATGGGGAAAGCATGCCCCAACCAGGATGAGCCAAGAAAGGCAAAGGTTGACTGGCTGCCGCACCCAGCCCTCCCTCACCAGAGGACAATCAGTGGTGCCAGGGATACCCGTCAAAGCAGGATCTCAGTTTATTGCGAAAACACACACAGCTAATATAATGTACAGGAGCCAATCAGGGTAAAGGTCAGCAGGGTGGAGAGAGTTCACGTGTACACCCAGCCTACAGGCGGTAATGGGAGACATGAACTGTCAACGCGGTGGAAGCCTTCTGAGCCTATCCTAGAGGTTGTCTGATTTTTTTGTCACCACCCATAGCACTACCTCCTGGCTGATTGCCAGGTGCCATCTTAGCCACATGTGGTCCCAGGAAGCAGGTAGCAAGTTAGCAAGTTAGGTTTCCTCTTTTCTGATGCAACATGCCCCACATGTTACATCATGCCATACATATCCCCCATTTTGTTTTATTAGCAGATGTTTGCCTATCTTAGGTTATCCCCCTCTGGGGAATCTTACCTGTCATTGACTACCAGTCTGGCTCTTCAGGCAGTTCACCTGCAGACCCAATGGGAAGCTTCAAGGAAGGGAGATGGCTATCGCCTATGAAGGAAACCTTTTTGCTCCCGGCTTACATCTGCACATCCTGGTAGGGGCCGTGGCCAACCTCATAGGGTTCCCAGTCAGGGTATTGCTGCTGGACTATCATCAGTTGAACAGCTCTGGCTCAATAAAGGAGCCACCTGTTTAGCCCAGTCCATAGAAAGCTAGATTGCAGTTCATTCCGATGATTTTCAAGGTCTTCTTGTAGTCTCTTGATCTTGTCTTGGATGATACCAGAGTGATTGGCATAGAAGCAGCGCTCCTCCTGTAGGAACAGGTAATCCTCCCTCTCTGGTGAAAGCAGATCCAGGCCATGATGGTTTGGTTTTGGAGGACTACTGTAGTCAAGGAATTGAGTTGAGATTGCAGGTCCAAGAAAGTGCTGGCAACATGGTACATATCATCTATCATCTGCTGAGAAAGCTTCCCATCCCCTTGGCCAAGATGAATCCCACGAGGGAGGCAATGAGGAGTCTGGTCACAACCAGGCAAAGCGTCCAGAATGGCCTTTTCATTCTTACAATTACAGAATCATACCTCAGTGTAAAAGGTAACAAAATGTTAATATTATAGCCTGAATAAACCTAAAATTCTCAAGCATACCAACTAATATGTGGTGACAGAAAATGCCATCTGGTTTGGAGGTTTTTGACTAGACATAGGCAAAGGTAATTTTGTAGACATTAAAATTATTGTAACAATTGATAAGAAATATTTACTTTCAGATATATTTTTGTCAAAAACCATCAAACTTTATAGTAGAAATGTATTTTATGTAAATTATAACTAAATTCAGTCAACTTAAAAAGTTTGAAAAAGGAACTTTATATATAAATTTCCAATTAGTGGACTTTTTAAATCACCATTTAATTCTCATCATGCATACAATAAAACTGGAATGAGAATGATTTTACTCACAAACACTTGTTTCTGGGTTTTGGAATAAATCACACAAATGGTGTAAAAATTATAAACTTCACAGAATAGCCATAAACAACTTATAATTTAGTTATATAAACAAACTATTTGTATGATCTGTCTTTATATTTATTTATAATTTAAATTGTTTAACTTTTGCTTTAAAAATGAATGCCTCAGAAAAGCATCAAGTATCACAAATAATGTGAAAAAGGAAAAAGAAAATTGATAAGAAATGAGCAATAGTTGCCATAGATTCACTGATTCCTGAGACAAAAAGAGGGTAGCAGCATTGATCACGTCTAGTCCATAAAAGTATTGTTGTGTCTTAGCAAAGTATAAAGTAAGCAAATTTGAATATATACCAGAATTCATATTCCAAATAAAAATGAAAATAATGAGTAATTGGGGAAAAGATATGAAACAAATATTGTCCATTTTGTCCACTGAAATTTGTACATATAAATTACCACTATTCACTACATATGAGAGTTTATACTTTAAATATAAATTATTTTCAAACAAAAATAAAATGACTACCTCACAACCTTAAGTAAATGAATCTATTTTAATCCACATCTGAAAACCAAAATTATATTTCAAAGTCCACATTTGACTGGATGAAGCTCTGAATTTGCTTATATTTGTTTGTTTAATGGCTCTTTCAGCTCATGAGCTCACTCAAATTATGACATGAGCAATTTTGAAGTATCAGACCTAACATAATTGTTTTAAAAGAGCAAATTGAGATGCAGGGTCCAAATAAACTCAGAAGTTTTAACCTTGAATTTCTTTATTTTTTCTTCATTAAATGTTAGATAGTCATGGTTTTCCATGAAACTCTGCAAACCAGCTTGTAGAGCAAATAAGGTACTACAAAATGTGCATTGTGTCAGTGCATGTGTGTGAGTGTGAATGTGTGTGGGAGTTTAAAATTATTAAATGACAATTGCCAGCTTGTCACAACACTGTGTATAAAGTTCCAATTTGGTCTCAACTTTTCTCCATGGAATAATGCTTAAACAATTTTGAAAACATTATTCACATGCTACTGTATTGTTATGCTAACCTATTTAGAGTATGAAAATAATAAATACAATACTTAAGTTAGCCAAGCAAACTGCCATAAGAGATTTTTTAAAATTTAATAGTCTGATACCTATGGAACTACTTACCTATCTATGTTTTGTGGAGATCCTAGTGAACATTTTTAACAATGTTATAACATAAAGAATCACATGAATATCATAACGATTTGTATAATTGTACTCTGGAAAGTTAAAATATTATTGTAGAATAAGTTGATAATAGAAATAATTCAAGTGTAGTAAGCTATATTAACAAAAGATTGTAATTATAAAAATTAGATTTTTTTCTTCTACTGACTTGATATATAATGAAAATTTAATCACATTATATTGGTATTTATCATTTTCTTATTTACATAAGCAAAGTGATAACACAAAGTTTAAAACATTAAATTATTCTATGGAAACCTATGCATTAAATATTAAATTAAAATTAACAGGAATATAAATAAATTTAATAAAATACGTAAAAATATTGATTGCCTTTTTCAATGTGGAATTTGAGAATAAGTTGACTCATACTAATAAAATAATAAGTGTACTCAAAATATTATCAGCAGTATTCTAATCTAATAAAACCAATTTTGAAAGTTTCTAAAATATTTACAATTATGTTACAATTTTAAATTTTCTAAGACTGTTCTAATGACCATCCTGGGGGGGGGGGGGGGAGTAGGTTTTACCATAGAAGCACACTAATAACAATTAAAAAAAATTGATATTTTTCCCTAGTCTCTAGATCAATCTATTATTTGCAAATCTATTATTTGCTAACACTGTTAACTTTAGCTCCTAGGGAATATTAATTTTTGCCTCTGCCTGTTGCAAAGGTTTATTCATTGTATGGATTAATGCAATGCTGAATATAAGGCATTTTGAGGTCCCTTGCAAATAGAATTTTTTAATATAGAACTTTCTGAGTATTCACAAATATTATGTATTGTAGAAACTGCATATTCATGTATAATTTGGTCCTTGCTGCTCATAAGCCTAGCTTACTAGGTGATGTAAATGTATTGACAGTGTTGCTTTTGTAATTAATTCTAGATCTCAAGAGTTTATAGTGATTAGACTATTAGAAAAGTTTAGTTGGGAGAAGAATGCATGACTGGAAATACACAATAGAGAAATGAGTAAAAATGAAATGACTTTAGAATTTACATTTAACCTCACAATATTACTTTGGCACCAAGCAGAACTGATAGGAAGAAAGTAAAAGGTGACTCTAAGATTTAAGCCTCCATCCATAATGCCCCATTTTCTTTTATTTTTCAATTCAAATATTAAACAGATATATGTTCTAGTTTTTACTGTAAATTTTAAAATTTCTTGTACCTTTCCCATTTGTACACAATAATTCACTTTTAAGTTTTAAAAGTTACCTAAAATCAGCAAAATAACAGAAAATTGAAGAATGTTGAAGAAAACTTTCACTGAAAAATAGGGCTCTGAGTTTCATTGGTTATAAATGTGTCCTTAGTGGATGACAGAACAGACCATTCAGAAACAAAGTCAGGAAGAGAGAAAAAATAATGGCAAAGTAGAGAAAGACTGTATTTCCCATTTTATTCTGCTGTTCAGAATTGAAGTAACAGGAATAATGCTTCTTAACAAGGTGGATATCTGAATAAATTCAGTATAATTCAATGTTAGACAGAGTATTAGAGAGACCCAGAAATTCTGGTATTGTAAACAGGAGATAAGAAGGAGTAGATAAGAGCCAAACTGGAACCTGTAACAAGGTTACTGGCAGCAGCAGTGTTGTGTCACTGCAAAGAAGAGGGACAATACAAAATGAAGAGGAGACACAGTGGAAAATTTTGGCCTATAACATACATGTGTAGAAGGCAGTCTGAACTTAGCTGATACCAAGGTTGCACAGTGAACTGATGTTTTAAAAGTGTTCTGTTCTTATGCATTCATAAGTGAAGACCTGAGGCCGAAATCCAACTTGAGGAGGTTGTACTGCATCTTGCTACTGCGGGAACACAAGAGATTGGAGCAAACATTGCCACTCTGTCCTGGCTAGTAAATACCATGTGACCGAGAGTGCACCTGGCATATCTGTTTTAAAACAGGCATAGAGAAGAACGAATTCAGGGGGATTCAGGACAGAGAATCAGAGGAGAACAAAACTTATTCTCCCTTTGAGTCTAATGACTCATAAGAGCAGCTGAAAAGGACTGGGAAAAAGAATAGGTGGTCATGATTATGTTTGGAAACTGAGCCTTGGAAGTTTCCAAATATAGCCTAGAGACAGCGGGCTACCTGAAAACCGCCATTTCCTCTCCATTGAGAGGGGTTGGTACCACACACTGTGAATAGAATTCTTGGGATACAATCAAGACCCGAAACTATAGCAAAGATCAGGGTGCCCCTGCCCCAGGGGTGTGATTTATTTTTGCTGGAGTAGAGCGTATCCAACAAAGTTACATTTAGAGCTAGACTCCAGCCCCTGGAAGTTCCCAAGTAGAACTTCACATCAGACTCATCCCAGATACACAGCAATCTCAGCTGTCTGGACAAAACTAAAGTAGAAGGTATTTCCACTTACATGCTACATTGTAGTGGTGAGCAGGGAAGCTAACAGCCATTTTAACCAGTGACATTTCCAGGCCATGTCAGCAGGCAGATTGGTGAACAAACAAAAAGAGCATAAGTTTCATAACACCAGCCTTTCCTCCCTGTTAAAAGGCATACAGACCAATAAAAAAGGGAAAGAAGGACATAAATATGTAGTGAATATCCAGTCCTCTCCACAATTTCAGCCACGTCAAAGGAGAAAATTCTTTCATGACAAAAAAAATATTGTTTTGATTGTATGTACTTATTGATTCACATATAGACATAAATATACACACTTTATACATTTTTTGACATTTTTATTCTGTCTTTCCCTTTTATTATCCTTTTACTTTTTGTTTTATTTTTAAAGGAATAGTGGGGGGATATTTGTTTTGTTTTGTTTTTTATTTTACTTGTTTGATTTGTTACCTTACTCTCCTCTCCCAGAGTAGTCAAATTACTTTGTGTCCCCTCTCTCCCTATCTCTTTCTCTGTCTCTCTTTTTCATTCTCATTCTCTTCCTCTTTATGGTCTTCATGTACACTACCACTCTCCTGCTTTCTTTATGCTTACATTTTGAATAGTCTATCTTTTGCCTTCCTAAACCATTTTCTTTTCTCTTGAAGAATGATATTTTAAACATCCTTTTAATCTATTTAGTTTATCCCTTTGGGGAATGGGTGTACCAGAAGAATCCATGATAGAGTAGCAAGTTCCCTAGAGGGAATTAAAATAGCAATTTCACAGTGCCAAACTGAGCCCACAGAGTTGAGAAGAGTGAAGTTACTTTCACATGAAATTGGTGATCTGAGCTCTGAGTTAAGGAGCCTGGCTTACACTGGAGGGTGGGGAACTGAGATCAATTAAAGTCAGGCCAAATTTGGTAACCACTGAGTAACCTCTCCTAAGCCTATGAGGGTCTGGAGGATAGGATGATACATCTCACATAATTTTCCACCAACACATTAACTGAGGCTCTCAGAAGGAAGGATGTAATATAGTTAGCCAGGAAGGAAGGAAGACTCCCTAATACATTTAACCAGTTTGAGTCAGAGTTGAGAACAAACAAACTGCACTATATTTGAAATGCCTGAAAGAAAGGACTCTATTTCAAAAACCTCAGCAAGAAAAATAAATAAATTTCTTGGTAGATGGTGAAGAGGAACTAGGCAATAATTCTTACCTCCTCTGTAGCCCAGAATCAAAGCAGTGAGAGAACAATTGCCCAGAAAATCTAATTTATTTTAATAGCAATTTTGTGTTCTGTAATGCCTAATCAAGAGCATCATCTCATTTCTACTCGTATCAGTAGACTTCTGGAGAATATCCACAATGGTTTTAAAGGTTTATTTGTATGTAGCTTTGTTCTGAAGTGGTCGAAATTACTGAGGCCTAATATCTCCCCTCAGAGTAGTGCTAGATATTGGACATAGCAGTGGGTACACATTGAGTGGGAGTATTGAAATTTAGACATCCATACATCCCAGTGCCTGTAGTAAAGAGAAAGAAACTCACTAAAAGGTCCCCTATAAAACAATAAAAGAGATAAACATCCCACTAGATGAGCAGAAATTCTAGTGAGACACAAAAAAAGCCAGAGAATAAAATGTCCCCAATATTTCATAACACTTTAACAACTGGCCTCATAGACACTACAATGGAGGAAATGCCAGAAAAAACATTAAGAAATTAGATGGTTAAAATGTTCAGTGAGCTAAAAGATCTAAGGAATGAATTAAAAGAGAAAATACAGGAAGTAAGATAACACTTCAATAATAGATATTCTCAAAAAGATCCAAACATAAATTTCAGAAATGACAGACACAATAAATGAAACTGAAAGTTCAGTTGATAGTATCACCAAAAGATTAGCCCACATAGAATGAAATTTTTCATGCCTTGAAGATAAGGGATGGAATATAATTAAGATCATAGTCACATAATGAACAAGAAAGAAAAGATGAGAAGAGACCATGATCAGAATATTTAGGAAATGTGGGAAAGCATTAAGAGAAAAAATTTGAGGATCATTGTAAATGAGGAGGGCACCCTGATACAAAATAAGGACATCTACTAATTTTCAGTGAGATAATATCAAAATAGTTTCTAATTATTGGAAATGAGATAGAAATCCAAATATGGGAGGCATTCAAAATCCCACATAGACAAGACTTAAAAAAAGATCCTCTATAAGATACATTATAATTAAAATGTCTAATATACAGAACTAAGACAGAATCTTAAAAGCCTCAGGAGAAAAGCAGTAGGTCTAATATAGAGTTAAACCAATACAAATTACCACTGATTTCCCAGTATAAACTCTAAAATTCAAGAGAACTTGGAACAATATATATCAAGCCCTGAAAGATAATAATTGCTAGCAAAGTCCAGCAAAGTTATCTTCATAATTGAAGAAAAAGAAATAAAAACCTTTCAAGATAAACATTCACTAAAAGAATTGATGACTACTAAGCCAAAACTACAAAATATACTTAAAGAAATATTCGAGCAGAAGAAATTAAAGACAATTTCAGAGCCAAGAAATGGACAAATCTCATCAGAAGTGTAGATAACAAAAGGAGAATCAAGTCTGAGTGAAATAGTATAAATAGATTAAAATGTCAGAAAAAAATAATCATCACTCTATAATCACACCAAATGTAAATGATACCTATTTTCCAATTAAAATACATAAACTGGCAGAGTTCATTGAAAAGAAAGATATAACAATATGCTGTTTACAAGACATTCACCTCATATGCATAGAAAGGAGGATAGAAGGATACAAAGGAGATGTACCATGCAAATGGAGGCTGACAGCAAGCAAGAATAGCTACTCTTATATCAAAGTACACTTCAGATCAAAATTATTCAGAAAAGATGAAGAAGGTTACTTTATATTGGTAAATGGAGCAAGAAACTTTAATGATAATACATATTTATGCTTGAAGCTTCAGGGCACCTACTTACATAAAAATACCTATTCAGGTCACCTGTTCAACATAAATATTCAGTTAGAACCCAATACATAATACTAGATGATGTCATCACATATCTCTAACCAATAAATAGATCATCTCTAACATAAACTAGGTAAAGACTGTTCAAACTAAATATTAATTGAATGAACCTAACATTCATCTATAGAATATTTCATCCAACAAGAACCAAATTTACTAACTTCTCAGCTGTTCATGAAACCTTCCCCAAAATAAACCATATGTTAGGATGTCTTGGCAAAAACAAAAAATTGAAATTATTCCTTGCATCTTATCAGAACATAATGAATGGAAATTAGAAATCAACAGCAAGAAAAATTCCAGAAATAATTTCAGATCATGAAGATTCAACTATATATATTGAATGATGGAGTGAGTTGTAGAAAAATAAGGGAAAAATAATTCTTGGAAAAAAAGAGAGCAGAGATACAACCTATCAGAAGCTCAAGGACACCTTCAAAGTTCTTAGAGAACAGTTTACAATATTGAGTAGAAAAGAAGGAAGCACATCAAGAACATTTCCTATGAGATTATTTCTGTTTAGAATTAGACCAGAACTCTAGTATATGATATGATTATGAGATTTTGAATATTGCCAGTCCCTAAAAGCTAGGCAAATAAGAAAAAACAAAGGTGGATATCATTACCTGCAACAATCTGAAGTTCAGAAATAAGCAACCCAGGAAACAGTTTCAAAAAAACAGACATTTGAGGTCTTGGGCATTTATAGTCTAATTGTCTGAAGAAAAGTATGGTGTGAAGGAACATTTACTAATTTTGAATGCTTTAAGTATAGTTTTTAGAGCAATGAATCATTTGACAAAAATAATTTTCTTAACTAACAAAGAATCTCTGCATTCCAGGAATAAGTTTAACTGTTCTACATGCATGACACCATTCAATTACATCAGCCTATAAAGTGTGTACTATTAGCAGCACCATCCTTATGGGGAAGCTTACATTACTTACATTACTTCTCCTTATGGGAGAGCTTAATTACTTACATTAAGCAAGTAATTCAAGTTATATTGCCAATAATATAGCTAGAATATAAGTTCAGGCAATTGAATCTAAAGATTACAGTTGCTGGGACACAGTTAATTATAACCCCAAATATGGCATGTTAGCATTCTGAATATTTCAAGTTAAAGGAAATTGTGATATATCAACAATGGAAAAATTACTGATTTCCAGCTTTCTGTGTCAGATAGGGCCATAATAATTTCTTCTTCTGCATGTGAATATTCAATTTTCTCAGAAACTTTTACTGAAAGAACTCTTTCCCTCCTTTCTCCAATGTATGTTCCTAGCACCTTTGTTGAAGATCAATCAGGTGCAAATCCATGGGTTTACTTCTAGGATTCTATTGTATTCTACTGGTCTATATGTCTGTTTATAACAATGTTTATAAAAATGTTGTTTTGCTTACTATAGCTTTGTAATATGTTTTAATACACATAAAATAAGGCTTCCTGCTTCTTCTTTTTGTTCAAGTATGCTTTTGCTATTCAGAGTTTAATTGTATTTGCACACACCTATATGTGTGTGTGTGTGTGTGTGTGTGTGTGTGTGTGTGTAACCGACCTGTTGCTGACTTACCTCTTCTGGAATTATGTCAAAAGACTCTCATGTGGCAGATGTTTTGCCCTATATTGAAGGAAAGAAATGATGACAGAGATGCCAAAAATAATCTGAAGAAATAGGATTCAGTCAGTACTCCCAGTTTATTCCCATTAAAGCAAACTCCTTTTGCACAGCATTAAGTTAACCTTTTCAAAACTAAGCATAAAAATATTCATTTGTCCCTGAGTCTGTGGGTCTTCATTTTTCAAAGTTCCCACATCATGTAGAACTTTGTTTCAGCAATTTTTAAAATTCTTCTCTTGTCAATATGTATTTTGTTTTAAAGGTATCACTCTAATATTGAAATGGGTTTTAATAAGAGGATATTACTTTTCATCCCTACAGAGTCTTGACCATTTGGCAACAGTATTTCCTCAAGAAGCAGAACTAAGTTAAATGAACTTTGAGAAATAACCTAATGAGAAGAATTGGTTGAGGCAAAGATGACTCAGCAATAAGTTTTTCAATAGTTGTCAAATGGCACTCAAATAGGAGTAAGTCCAGGCAGGAAAAATAAAGTGAAAGATAAGCTAGGTAGTTTTGGGGTAAGGAGTCTTTTCATAAATTATACATTTTTATGAAATTTATTAATAGAAGAAACCATCCTATAAGCTAATTGGATTCTTGAGATAAAAATAAGCTTTGAAATCACATGGATAAAATAAGAAAAATAAGGACAGAAAAGAAAAAAAGCAATCTTATAGTATAGTGATTTAAAAAAAAATTGCTTGATCACATGGTTGTTTATACATTTAGGGAAATAATCCTGGCATTGAATCACATGCCTGTAATCCTAGCAGCTAGAAAGGCTGAGGCAGGAGGATAGCAAGTTCAAAGGCAGCCTCAGCAAATAAGCGAGGCCCTAAGCAACTTGGTGAGAACCTATCTCCAAATTTAAGAAAGGACTGAGGATGTGGCTCAGTGGTTAAGTAACCCTGGGTTCAGTTCCTGGTACCAAAAAAAAAAAAAAAAGTGGGGAGGAGGATAATAAAATCATCAAATGTAATCTCTTTCTACATGTAATTCATTCTCTAGCCTAGATAAAGACTTATGCATGAAAGTTAGAATTTAAAATTTATTAATGGTTGGGCCATCTAATCATAAAAGTTCTTAGGATGTGGTAAATTGAGTTCTGCATTCAAAACAGTGAAATATTGTATATAATGTATTCTAAGGTAAAGAACATGGCATCAAGTATTTAAGAAGATAAAATGTACACAAAAGTTTTGACAGTATTTGTTCATTTTCTAAGTTCCTTAATATTGATCCCATTCATGGATGTGTTGATCGTTTGCTTCCTGTAAAAATAAAATGTTTGTATACATTGTAATATTTTAAATAACAAGAACAGTAAATGTCATGTGATTTAAACATTGGCCATCATCATGTTTTAATATTATTTGCCATGATACAATAAGATTTTCCCATTCATGACTATTACTTGCTCATGAAATTCTCATAGGAGAAAATGAATTTGAATTTGTAAACCAAATATGATGGATCCATTCTTCCTTCTAGGGATGAAAATAAGATCACTCGCTATGCTACTAGGATGGTAGAAAGTTAAATATGTCTGCAATAGCTGAAGACGAGCTAAAGACTTCAAGCTGCTTCAGATACTCTCAAATGTTACTGTACCATCTCTGCCAACAGTTGAACCAATACCTATATAGGAGTCACTCAGGAACATCTTCCTACTGAATATAATGGAGCAAAGTACAAAATCTTGGTTAAAGATTTATAGTAAAATACTATACACCAACATGTGCTGAGTTGTCATGATGATGCAGATAAGACCACAACAATAATTTATGAAGATCGATTTCAAACACAAAGGGTAAAAACGATAATGAAAATATGTAGGCACATTTTACTCATATAGCCATTTTTCATTCAACAAAATATTAATGACACGTGCAGATAATTTGCTTATGTGAAGATAAAAATGCAAAATCCATTCACTGACCTCAAGTTTGAAGAATTCAAATCCAATAAAGTTGCAGACATAAAAAAAATGAAAGCAATGAAAAATATTAAAATTTTGAAAACAAAATCATATGTACCTATTATAGAGAACAAAAGCAGCATCATATTATAGTAGTAGGGAATTTAGAAAGAAGAACTTCAGTTTCTTGAGAAAATTTCCATATATGTATTATATATTATAATATTTGCTTTTTCTAAAAATTATAATCCAGAATATTTTAAATAAAATTTAATGTCATAAAATTAATGTAATTTTGTGGCACCAGAAATATATAATTAGCAAAAACTATTTGACAAAACATTTAACCAAGTGAAGCTTTACAATTTATCTATTGCTGTGGGACAGGTCTCTTAAAAAACATACCAAGTCACAGTTTTGTCCCACTTGCAGTGTCCTTATTTAGCTGGCTGGCCAAGGACTACCCCCCCACACCCAAGACCCATAACTGTCTCTGCAAGGAACAGCCCTGAGCCTGAGCATTTTAAAATATGTAAAGGCAAAAACCACATCTGGGTTGATGTAGCTGTAAGCAAGTGGGTACAGAAGCTGAATTGGGAATTAGCAAGACAATGCAATGGATACATTGGTATTTCCCAAGGGACTTTCAAGGTTGGCTTACCAGCAAGTAAGCAAAATGAAAGTGGGTCAAAATGACCCTAGTTCAGTACATGTTAAAGGATGGTTACTAACCTCTGGACAATCAATCTCTGATAAGGTACATTGCCCAAGAAAAAGGGAAACCAAAGAGAACAATTTTACATTGTATAAGAATTGCTATTTTGTGTTGCCAAGTATACTATGCTAGGTAACTATTAATGGGTACAGAGGTAGAGCTTTCCTTTAGGAGAAGCATTTCTTACATGATATGGAGTCTAAGGATAAAATGGAGTCTGTTTGTTCATTGCCCATATAGCAATCTAATATATCATCTAATCTAAAGAATAAAACCTTGTTATACTCCAGGCTTAATCATTCATGGATGTAAATATGGAAACCCACTTTTATATTTTAATGATAGAAGGAAATGTGCAACATTTCAAGAAGATTAGGTTGAATGATTTTCTTCCACATTGATATTTTTGTATCAATATCCATACTGATATATTTGGAGATTTTTTTGTGTGTGTGTGAGGTACAGGGGAATAGACTTTTATGGCTCATTGCTAAACATTGCATGAAATCATAAAATAATAATAATTTAATTAAATCATCAGAGTACATTTTGATTATTTAAATTGTGTTTTAACAGTCTCATTACTATAATTAGCCTTAAACAACAAACATGATTGGGCTCTAGTAAAATATGAGATTTAATTGGCTCATTACCATAATTGGACCTATCCTATTTAATTTATCATTTTTGTCTTTTAAAAACATAGTTGTTTTATTTTCACAGAATAAGCCTTTGAATTCAATATAAGGAATAGAATTACAGTGGAATTTAGGTACTGGTATCCATTTATCCCTGAGATCAAACCCAATGGACCCCCTCCTTAATTTTAATTACTGATCCCTGCATGTAATACAAATTTTGCCTCTGGCATTTCTGGAGAATGCAGCTCTGTATGCATTTGGGGATTCAGTTGATATGAAAGGAAGAAAAAGAATAGAAAATATTTCAGCTCTCATGGACATTATAATAATAAAATCAGATTACAGTTTTCTAAAAATATGACAAATTCAAATTTAATTTTTAAAGTATATTATGTTTTTTGCTAAATTTGAAGAGATTTTTGTGTGGAATGGTTAGACTCCTGAAATTAAGGCAAGACCCTCATTCAAAGTTGCATGGTCAAATTCAATATTACTGAAGGTGTTAGTGATGTTCTGATATGAAATGCTAAATTAATTTACCAAAAAAGATTAATAAGAGGCCCAACAAATAACTTAATAAGAGTGGTTCATCAATAAACATTAAGAGACTATAAAGAAGTGACCAAAGATATGTTCAAGCTCCCCACTAAAAAGTATGACACAGAAACTTCAGCAACATATTTGTGCTGAGGAATATGTTATGTACTGATATATAAAACAGTGATTTGTTTAGAAACAAAAAATAAATATGTCATTTCTAATTTCTAAAAGAAGGTATCACATGTGTTCTTAAATACTACCTCTGAGAACCAAGTAAAAATATCAGATTAGTTTCCACTTCCTAACATTTTTCAAATATGTCCCACTCAAATTCCCATCTTTACAATAGCTTGGCTAACAAAAATACCCACAAAATGAACATTTATTAAGAACTTACATGCCAGAAACTTTTTTAAGTGCATCATTTTGGGTTGTGTTATTAAATTTAATGTTAAAAATAAGCCTATGTGATGGTTCATGACTCACTCATGGAGATTACTCTTCATCTAGCTAAGTCCCCTAGTTAGTTTCCTCTTTCCCTGTATTTCATTATATTCAGGGCACTTTGTTATCATCACTTCCCTTATCCCTTTATTTTAAGAACATTGTTTGTTCAATATATGTTCCACTCTTCCTGCATTCCCAGTTCATAATACATTGTTGTCCTCATAAGATATACTTAAAAGTAATAATTGAGCTATATAATAAAGGGATATTTGGGTAAACATTTAAAATTTAGTATTATTTTTTATGAATTTTAAGTTAAAGAACATAATTAAATGATATAAATGAATCCTGTAGTAATCCTTTAAAATTCATACAATTTGATTACTGGTCAAGAATGAAAAAGAAAATAGATCATTGATGACATGCCTCAATTTCGAAAACAAAAAATCTAAACACAGACAGTGATTTTTCTAGCCGTCTTATTTGGCTACATGTTTGGAAAAAAAAAAAAAAAAAGTACATGGGACTAATGGAATGAATTAACACACTGGTCATTTCCTCCAGTAGAGTTTCACAGGGCTTATTTGTGCCTGCAAGTGAAACCAGCATGCCTTAAAACTAAAGCTAAACTGCTCTCTGATTTTGACTCAAGTGGTGGTTCAGATCCCTAAAGTCTGTTATGCCAATCAACCTGTATGAACAAGGGTTTTAGCTCTGGAGTGTGCCATCTTGAATACTTTACCAGCTGACTGGGTTTTCTGTAAACCTTTATTATCTCGACCCCATCCTGCTTCTCTTTCTGTGCTTCATTCTTGATCAGTTACACTCCCTGCAGTGGTAGCAGAGCAAAGCATGAGCTTTAATGGGTTTTTCCATCTCTGGTTTCTGTTTTCTGCTTCCATCACATCTGACCGTGTGGTAATATTTTTTTTTTCTGTATACATGAAAAAAGACGAAACCCTGAGAGGTACATGAAATAATTCAAGGGGTAGTCTTCTGAACTTAAAAAGCCAGATGTTCAAAGAAATGATTCTACAGGGAAGTATGTTGTCATCCTTCATGAATACAGGTTTATATTTCTAGTTTTAGACAACAGTAAATGAACTTTAACCTAATGCTTAATCAAATAACTCTTCCAATGCAAATTATATCTGTAATTTTATTATCAAATATTTGCTGTAAAAACAGAATCATGTATAATTTATAATATATTTAAATGAACATTTTATTCCAGTTGTTTGGGGAGATACCATATACCTGTCAAAGATAATCTGAAGAAATTAGCTCACAGAAAAAACAAAGTTGACAGTAAAGCAAAGTGATGTCAACCTAGTAATTCCAAATACTTCATTTGGATATGTTCAAAACTAAATTTTTCTAAAATCATTTGTAATTGAAAATTCACATTAGGAAATAGAAACTAACCAATAATCTGCTTTGTGATAAAAATAATCTATTTCTGAATCATTACAAAGTACACTAAATTATTTAAAAGACTGATGGTTGATCAGAATATTTACATTTTAAATCCAGATGAAGTTAATATTATTCTTTCCATTAACTTTCCTACATTTAAAAAGGGTTTCTTTCCCAATTTTCTAATGAAGAGTTAGGCCTTTAAATGAGTCAATTTTCAGCATTTGATCCTAAATAGGCATGGAATTAATCATCAAAATGAGTGTCTTATAATTATAATTTTTAAAAATGAATAACACTACAGATCCTCCAAACAAAAGGTGAATAAAGAAACTATAGAACTCAATATCATAATCAATAACCTTGACTTTACTGACATATATAGAATATATCAACCATCATCAAGTGGATATACTTTTTTCTCAGTAGCACATGGATGCTTCTCAAAAATAGACCATATATTATGCCATAGGGCAACCCTCAGTAAATATAAAGGGGTGGAGATAATACCATGCATTTTATCTGATCATAATGAAATGAAACTGGAAATCAATGATAAAAGAAGGAAGGAAAAGTCATACATCTCATGGAAAATGAACAATATGTTACTGAATGATCAATGGGTTACAGAAGACATAAAGGAGGAAATCAAAAAATTCTTAGAGACAAATGAAAATACAGACACAACATATCGGAATTTATAGGACACAATGAAAGCAGTTTTAAGAGGGAAATTCATTGCCTGGAGGTCATTCCTCAAAAAAAGAAAAAAAAAAAACAACAAATAAATGAGCTCACACTTCACCTCAAAGCCTAGAAAAGGAAGAACAAAACAACAGCAAATATAGCAGACAGCAAGAAATAATTAAAATCAGAGCAGAAATCAACGAAATTGAAACAAAAGAAACTATTGAAAAAATTGACAAAACTAAAAGTTGGTTCTTTGAAAAAATAAATAACATCGACAGACCCTTAGCCATGCTAACAAAGAGAAGAAGAGAGAGAACTCAAATTACTAACATATGAGATGAAAAAGGAAATATCACAACAGATGCTACAGAAATACAGAAGACAATTAGAAATTATTTTGAAAACCTATATTCCAATAAAATAGAAGACAGTGAAGACATTGACAAATTTCTTAAGTCAGATGATTTGCCCAGACTAAATCAGGAGGATACACACAATTTGAACAGACCAATATCAATGGATGAACTAGAAGAAGCAATCAAAGGACTATCAACCAAGAAAAGCCCAGGACCGGATGGGTATACAGCGGAGTTTTACAAAACCTTTAAAGAAGAATTAAAACCAATACTTTTCAAGTTATTTCAGGAAATAGAAAAAAAGGGAGCCCTTACAAATTCATTCTATGAGGCCAACATCACCCTGATTTCAAAACCAGACAAAGACACCTCAAAGAAAGAAAACTACAGACCAATATCTCTAATGAAACTAGATGCAAAAATCCTCAATAAAATTCTGGTGAATCAGATACAAAAACACATCAAAAAAATTGTGCACCATGATCAAGTAGGATTCATCCCTGGGATGCAAGGATGGTTCAGTATATGGAAATCAATAAATGTTATTCACCACATCAATAGACTTAAAGATAAGAAAAATATGATCATCTCGATAGACGCAGAAAAAGCATTCGACAAAGTACAGCATCCCTTTATGTTCAAAACACTAGAAAAACTAGGGATAACAGGAACTTACCTCAACATTGTAAAAGCTATCTATGCTAAGCCTCAGGCTACCATCATTCTGAGTGGAGAAAGATTGAAGGCATTCCCTATAAAATCTAGAACAAGACAGGGATGCCCTCTATCACCACTTCTATTCAATATAGTCCTCCAAACACTGGCCAGAGCAATTAGACAGACAAAAGAAATTAAAGGCATAAAAATAGGAAAAGAAGAACTTAAATTATCACTATTTTCAGACAACATGATTCTATACCTAGAAGACCCCAAAGGGTCTACAAAGAAACTACTAGAATTAATAAATGATTCAGAAAAGTGGCAGGATATAAAATCAACATGCATAAATCAAAGGCATTCCTGTAAATCAGGGACAAAACTTCTGAAATGGAAATGAGGAAAAACACCCCATTCACAATATCCTCAAAAAAAATAAAATACTTGGGAATCAACCTAACAAAAGAGGTGAAAGACTTTTCAATGAAAACTATAAAACCCTAAAGAGAGAAATAGAAGAAGATCTTAGAAGATGGAAAAATATGCCCTGTTCATGGATAGGCAGAACATCATCAAAATGGTGATATTACCAAAAGTTCTCTATAGGTTTAATGCAATGCCAATCAAAATCCCAATGGCATTTCTTGTAGAAATAGATAAAGCAATCATGAAATTCATATGGAAAAATAAAAGACCCAGAATAGCAAAAGCAACTCTGAGCAGGAAGTGTGAATCTGGGAGTATAGTGATACCAGATTTCAAATTATACTACAGAGCAATAGTAACAAAAACAGCATGGTACTGGTACCAAAACGGGCGGGTGGACCAATGGTACAGAATAGAGGATGCAGAGACTAATTCACAAAGTTACAACTATCTTATATTTGATATAGGGGCTAAAAGCATGCAATGGAGGAAGGATAGCATCTTCAACAAATGGTGCTGTGAAAACTGGAAATCCATATGCAACAAAGTGGAACTGAATCCCTTTCTCTCACCATGCACAAAAGTTAACTCAAAATGGATCAAGGAGCTTGATATCAAATCAGAGATTCTGTGTCTGATAGAAGAAAAAGTTGGCTCTGATCTACATATTGTGGGGTCGGGCTCCAAATTCCTTAATAGGACACCCATAGCACAAGAGTTAATAACAAGAATCAACAAATGGGACTTACTTAAACTAAAAAGTTTTTTCTCAGTAAGAGAAACAATAAGAGAGGTAAATAGGAAGCCTACATCATGGGAACAAATTTTTATTCCTCACACTTCAGATAGAGCCCAAATATCCAGAGTATACAAAGAACTCAAAAAATTAAACAATAAGATAACAAATAACCCAATCAACAAATTGGCTAAGGACCTGAATAGACACTTCTCAGAGGAGGACATACAATCAATCAACAAGTACATGAAAAAAATGCTCACCATCTCTAGCAGTCAGAGAAATGCAAATCAAAACCACCCTAAGATACCATCTCACTCCAGTGAGATTGGCAGCCATTATGAAGTCAAACAACAACAAGTGCTGGTGAGGATGTGGGGAAAAAGGTTCACTTGTACATTGCTGGTGGAACTGCAAATTGGTGTGGCCAATTTGTAAAGCAGTATGGAGATTCCTTGGAAAGCTGGAAATGGAACCACCATTTGATCCAGCTATTCCCCTTCTTGGACTATTCCCTAAAGACCTTAAAAGAGAGTGTTATAGGGACACTGCTACAACAATGTTCATAGCAGCACAATTCACAATAGCTAGACTGTAGAACCAACCTAGATGCCCTTCAATAGATGAGTGGATAAAAAAAATGTGGCATTTATACACAATGGAGTATTACTCTGCACTAAAAAATGACAAAATCATGGAATTTGCAGGGAAATGGATGGCACTAGAGCAGATTATGCTAAGTGAAGCTAGCCAATCCCTAAAAAATAAATGCCAAATGTCTTCTTTGATATAAGGAGAGTAACTAAGAACAGAGTAGGGACGAAGAGCACGAGAAGAAGATCACCACTAAACAGGAATGAGAGGGGGGAGGGAAAGAGAGAGAGAAAGGAAATTGCATGGTAAAGGAAGGAGACCCTAATTGTTATACAAAATTACATATAAGAGGAAGTGAGGGGAAAGGGGAAAAAAACAAGAGAGATAAATGAATTACAGTAGATGGGGTAGGGAGAGAAGATGGGAAGGGAGGGGAGGGGAGGGGAGGGAAGGGGAGGGAAGGGGGAATAGTAGAGGATAGGAAAGGCAGCAGAATACAACATACACTAGTATGGCAGTAGGTAAAAAAGTGGATGTGTAACTGATGTGAATCTGCAATATGTATATAGGGTAAAAATGGGAGTTCATAATCCGCTTGAATCAAATGTATGAAATATGATATGTCAAGAACTTTGTAATGTTTTGAACAACTAATAAAAAAAATAAAAAAATAATAACACTAATACGTATAAATAATAGTATATAGCACATATCATGCATTTATTGTTTTAAGCAGTTTATTCTTAACTCTATTTTACAGATGAGAAAACTAAGGCATGAAGAAGATGTATAATTTAAGGTCACTTGGATGAGTGGAATGAAGAATGTAGCATCAAGTAGTATGCAGGTAATCAGTATTCTGTAATACAGTTCCACACAAATGCTGTGAATCAAGTACATGAAAATCTTTACCATTACTTTTGGATGTTTCTATGATAGTAAGCAACAAGGGAACCTTGTTTCTTAAATGCTTGCAACTTTTCATAAACCAAATACCAATCCATAACAAATGTTTCTTCCAACCAAATAACATTTATTCTTGTCAGAGCCTTTAAAGAAAACTATATTTAAGCCCATAGGAAATAGTGCAATGCTTGTTATTACAGTAGTATATTTTTGCTTGTAGGAATGCTTGTAGGAAATTGTGCAGTGCTTGCTCTTAAAGTCAATATTTTGTCTTCTAAGGTATAAATGAAAATGAAGAAAATATTAAAATACTGCCTATAGTCCTGGGTAAATTGTTTTTTAATATATTCTGTACTATATACTTAATTTTTTAGTACTATATAGCTATAATGACAGGTATATGAACACTAGTACTTTGGCTTTACTCTTTTTTCTGATGTTTTAATAGATAATATTAAAACTCTTTCTCTTGGACCCAAACCTAGTTGAGAACCCAAATCTAGTTATCTAGGTGCTTACCTCTGTAAATATCTATCAATAGTAGTATATAATTGCATTAGTGAAATTCATAGCAAAGTTCAGGCAATACATAGGTTTATGTGTTTCAGCCAAATTTGGTGTGGTGTTGGTGGGGTGTCCCGTTAACTAATTAGGAATCTGACTAATCACAACTATTTAAGAACATGATGGATGTTTATGCATTTCCCAGATATTTCCTTGTCAAAATTGGCTGAACTTTCAGAATCAGTTATAAGCATATCTGGGAAAAGCCCCAAAAGCCTACACTTCCCTAGTCATTTTTAAGCACTTCAAGCATATTATTTTATATAATTCTTTCAGTAGTTATGCAAATCAAGCAGATGGGTCTCGTCTTTTATCCTATTGCTGTATCACCACTGTTATCTATCCCCTCCTGGTTCTGATCAGTTTTGAAAAATGTATGCCACCACTTATCCACTTGCTCATCAAAATTGAAAACTTTTCATAGGCCCCAAAATGATATTGCATCCCTTACCAGTTAATCTTGCCTGTCATTTTCTCAGGAATATCAATATGTGATTTCTATCACTACAGACTAGATTCAGTGGTATGCTGGTTAATGGTAAACTACTTTCTCAAAAAAATAAATAAATAAATCGATTCCCTAAACAACCTGTTTAGAAAGCTGGCCAGTTTTGATATTAGAATTGATATTGAACTACTAAGGTGACATTACTAAATGTGCAGTTTGAAAAAAATATGTGTTGGACAACCATTATATTCTATTATAGTATTTCTACCTTTCAAATATAATAAAAATAAACTGAAAAGAGATAAATGATGAGTTTTGAGTAGTCATTTTACTTAATCCTCTCTAAATAATTCAACTTCTTACTAATTCCTTCATTCAGTGACAAGCCACAAAAACCTTGAAAGTTCATAAACAGGTTTTTGTGAGTTTCTTGTCTTTTTTGGCTGAGGGGTATTCCATTCCATGAGTAGGTAATAACCTGCTTGACCACTCACATGAATGGCTATTTGTACTGCCTCCAGTTTGAGTTCAGAATAATAAAGTAATGTTTGTGTATAAGTTTGTGTGAATGTACACTTTTACTACTTGGATAAAATTCTAGGTTCCAGATTACTAAGTTATATGAATAAACATATGCCTTGCTTTATGAGAAGCTTCCAATGTATTTCCCAAGAAGTTTTACAATTTAACAGTCCATCAACAATGTATGAAAATTCACACTGAGTTATATTCTTTTCAATACTTGGTATTGTCACCCTTTGTATTTTGTTCACCCTAGTGGTTATAATTGGCTTTAACTCATAAATAGTTTCTCAGGATGTCTTTCTATGTACTCAACCATTTTAATACTCAACCATTTTAATACTTTCTTTGGCAAAGTGATTTTTCAATATCTTTTATACATTACATATCACTGGTCAAGCTCATGTGTTTTATTTTATGTTATTTTTAAATATTTATTTTTTTAGGTGTAGATGTGTTAGAGTCTGTAAACAAGTCTGGATGGCGCCTGGCAAAATGCCAGAGGGAGTGGTTTGTGAAGTAATACCAGCAAGCCATTAAGTGTGGAGATTACTTATTGGTTGATTGCTGTTTCTAGTTTATGTTAATTAAGATAAGCTGTGTGGAATGTATAAATATCGCTTAGGTCCTACAATAAAAGGCTTCCACTCCTGCTGTATCAATCTACATAAATTCCTTGTCATCCCCCACCCCCCCACGCCCGGCAGATGGTGGCCCGTTACAGGGGAGTCCCGGGACACTCGGGGGTAAGTGATGAAAAAAAGCTGCCCGTCCATAGATAGGACGGGAGCAATCTGCTCATCTCTAGGCAGATAGGGTGAGAGGAAAAATGGCCATTTTGAGAAAATGGAGAGGATTGATACAGAATGTTTGTGTCTTGTTTTGTCTCAGTGTATTGTATTTGTAATGAAAATATGAAAGGGGTGTTAAGTAAATTACTAAGGGAAGAAGGCACCCAGTGGAACCAAGAGCAGTTAGGGCATGTGTTGATGGAAGCCCAGGAACTCTAGTCAGAAAGAAGAAAGTCAGAAGAAGAAGAATTATCAGGAAAAAAGTTACAGCAAAAGGCTATTACTGAATATTTTTTGTTACCGGAGGATGCGTGAATCCGCACAGCAGCTGCTGGCTGCCACGTGCAGGAGCCGGTCATGGTGCAGCAAGGACTTTTCAAGTGGAGGAAGCCAGCTCTTCCCCGCCCCCCACCCGGGAAGCAGGACACCATTCCAAGAGCCCAAATCTAGACCTGACCTGGAGGCACAGTCTCGCAGGCTCTTGCTCCCTGTGCCCAGTGGCAGTTTGAGTCCGGAACACTCCCAGACTCTCCCCAGGGCCATCTGGGGCTGCCCAGGACCCTGCAGGCGGAAGATGGCCCACATCCCTGAAGTTTAATGTTTTCAAGGCCAATAAATAAGCTACAATGGTTCTCCCACACCTGGAGGCTGATGAGCAATAAGCATCATTAAGGTTTATTTCAAATGTAAAAAACCTTGAGATAATGTACCAAATTGTTCAGAAGGTTGTTTTCTTAGTAGAATGCTACAGGATTTTCTTTAGCCATCCGGAGTTCCTGCCTTTGTCCCAGTGCCGGTGAAAACAAAGGTGGAAGAACTTACAGTGTTGCTGAGAACCTGAGGAAACTTCGGCTGAGAAACGGACAAGACTTCGGAGCTGTTGCTGTTTCTGCTGCTACAGCTTAGGCTAGCTGCCTGCAGAACTTACCTGGACTGTGATTCACCTGGACTGTGAATTAATCTATTGAGACACTGTTTTACCTGGACTGAGACAACAAACTATAATTTACAACAAATTGTAACTCGGTATTGTAAAGGTAAAATTTTTAAGCTGATTCTAAGCCGCAGAGCCAGAGTTAAAGTGTAAAGGACTGGACACTGTGAAGTTTCTAAAACTGCAAGGCTTGGGTTGTAAAGTAAGAGACCATTGATATGTAAGAGACCATTGATATGTTAAATACCTCGGCTACCCCGAAGCCTTTGATCTCTGTAGCTGTTAGGACAATAGCGGAGCTGCCCCAGTAAACATTCTCACTGACTCCTCTGGTGGTCTGATAAAACTTGGGACTAGGCACCACGGGCCCAGAACCAATCAGTTTAAATATTCCCCCCAACTTAAGAGTAACCAATCACCCCCGTCCAATCTATTCCCGCCAGTAAATGTGCTAATCTTGACTCAGATTTGTTGTTCAATTTTCCCGCGTCTCTTGTTGATTTGTTCTGATGTATGCAAAGCCCCCTCCCCCCCCCCCCCCCCCCGCCCGCCCTCTCCAAAAGGTGTACTTAAGCTCAGTTTAACCTCTGCTCTGGGCCCTGGGCTGCTCTTCCTTTTAGTGCGAGCCGGCCTGGGGACTCAGCGCGCTGAACCGGATCCTAATAAACTCCCTCTTGCACATTGCATAGAGTTAGTCTCTTGGTGGTCTCTTCCTCCGACGCTTCGCTGGACCCTTACAGGTATCTTTGCAAATGGTGTCATTGCTGGTATAATTTTTCCAAGGGCTTCTTGCATGGAGCCATCAATTGGCTTGGTATTGTGGCATTTTGTATCCTCCCCTTCTGCTTGTAGCAGACTGTTTATGGTGTTTGTGTAAAAACCACAATGGTCATTATTTAAATTAAACAAAAAGGGGGAAATGTTAGAGTCTGTAAACAAGTCTGGATGGCGCCTGGCAAAATGCCAGAGAGAGTGGTTTGTCAAGTAACGCCAGTGAGCCATTAAGTGTGGAAATTCCTTATTGGTTGACTGCTGTTTATAGTTTATGTTAATTAAGATAAGCTGTGTGGAATGTATAAATATCACTCCGGTCTGACAATAAACGTCTTCCACTCCTGCTGTATCAACGTACACAAGTTGTTAGTCACCCCCCAGTTATTTTGCCCAGCCAGCCAGGCTGCGGCATTGATGGACACAACACAATGCCTTTATTTTTATGTGGTCCTGAGGATTGAACCTGGGTCCTGCTGGTGCTAGGTGAGCGCTCTACCGCTGAGCCACAATCCCAGCCCCAGTTCATGTGTTTTATACTTCCCATTTTCATAGCCATTGCTTAGTAATTCTGTGGGGCAAAGGAATGCCTCTGCCTGCTTGCATGGACAGAGAGAATAAATAGGACTAACTGCCCTCTGAAAGTGCCTTCAAAAGGGCTTTTGATTCAATTATTTGAACTGCACTAAACACCCGAAGGCTTACTAACCAGATGGGAGCACAGATTGTAGTTACTGTCAATCTGTCCCCCTCAAAGATGTTGACCCTGCCTGGGGCCCCCACAACTGTGATATTTTCTTTCTGTGAGCATCATTTCTACCTCAGTACTGTATTTCCTGTATGAAAGCCAGACACCAATTAGCTTTTATCCAGAAAACACAGTGACTTGTCCCTTAGTAGAGAATTTCTTTTAACTGTTGAAGAAGATATCACCACTAGATCATGTAGCCATTAGACAACTAAAAAGACCTGACCAAAATTATGTAATAGTTGATCATGTAAGGAAAAACTAACTGATAACTGATTTTCTATTTATGAAAACCTTTCAGGGAATTATTCAAATTCTAATGAGGCAACAAATATCCAATTAGAAAGGGTAGTACAAAACTGGTTCCTAAAGTGATCAATTGTAAGGGTAAAAGAAATTGAAGTTAAAGTGTAGAAGTTAAAGTGTCATTTTATTGTTAAGTGTATTTTAATTAAAACTTTAAGGCATAATTAGAGTAAATTTTACTTACTAAACTCGGACTTGAAATACTGAAGAGGTATTATAAGGAACCACAGAAATTATTTTGCTAAATGAAATATGATATCACTACTATGAAAATATCTTTGACCAAGAGTTTTTATGAAACTATTTGAAGGGGATTTCATTTATTTATATAAGAATAGTGATTCCTTAGAGCAAGCATATTGGACAATTCCCAAAGGGTGTGTGTGTGTGTGTGTGTGTGTGTGTGTGTATCTTTCCCTATTGTAAATTTTAGCTTTGTTTTGAAAATAACTATGTTAAAACTTTGACTTGATAGGCTATTTTTGAGTTGTCCTTTAAGGATTTACTTTTTCTAATTAAAACAGAGATATCTTATTTTAATTTCAGATATTATTTTTCAATAAAAGAAACCAGGGCTCCTTAGAAAAATGGCTGACTCTAAGTCTGACTGCTGAAAGGAATGTAACAAATGTTCTAGAACATGTTTGTTGTTGCTGTTTGTTGTTTTTCTAATTAGTTATACATTACAGCAGAATGCATTTCAACTCATTATACACAAATGGACACAATTTCTCATTTCTCTGGAAGTATATGATGTAGTCATACTGTTCATGCAAACATACATGTATGCTAAGAGCCACAGCCAATTAATATGATGCATGGCATTTTTGATTGAAAGGTGATGCCAGCTAGCTATTGAGATGATATGATTATGTTAAAAATTACATTCATATGGATACCGAACTCCTGCTGTTTACCTCGGCCTGCTGCGGGACTCCTGGAGAGTTCCCATTGGTTGGGAAAGTGCAGTAGGAGGTAATTCCGGGGGAGGAACTTACTCTGGGGTTCCCGGAGGCGACCGGGGGGAACTCCGCGTGTGTGGATCGGGAATCTTCCCGGGCACGTACGTGGTATTGGCGGCTATTTCAAAAATAAAGTTTGTTCCTGTTTGAGTGGCTCGTGATCTTGTGCCCAGCCAGACTGCGGCACATGTACATAGGATAATAATATCCATCTCATTCCTCCATCCTTCACACTCCCATACCCCCTCCCTACCCCTATATCCCTCTGCCTAATCCAAATTTCCTCCATTTTTTCCCCAGCCCCAACCCCATTATGGATCTGTGTATCAGAGAAAACATTTGGGATTGTCTTATTTTGCTTAGCATGATATTCACTATCTCCACCCATTTACTTGCAAATGCCCTAATTTTATTTTTCTTTAAGGCTGAGTAATATTCCATCGTGTATATATATACCACATTTTCTTTATCCAATCATCTGTTGAAAGGCATCTAGGTTGGTTCCCAATGGTACTGTAAATTGAGCTGCTATAAAAATTGATGTGGCTGTCTACAGTGAAAACTACAGAACACTACAGAAGATGGAAAGATCTCCCATGTTCTTGAATAGTCAGAATTAATATTGTCAAAATGCCATAATACCAAAAGCATTATACATATTTAATGAATTTCCTATTAAAATCCCAATATTATTCTTCATAGAAAAAGAAAAAGCAACCATGAAATTCATTTGGAAAAATAAGAGACTCAAGATAGCCAAAACAAGCCTTATCAAGAAGAATGAAGCAGGAGGCATCACAATAACAGACCTTAAACTATACTAAAGAGCTATAGTAACAAAATCTGCTTGGCATTGGCACCAAAATAGACAAGTAAATTAGAATGGAAAACACAGAGACAAACACATATAAATACAGTTACCTTATACTAGACAAAAACATCAAAAACATACACTGAAGAAAATATAGCCTCTTCAACAAATTGTGCTGAGAAAACTGAAAATCTATATGTAGCAACATGAGATTAAACCCCTATTTCTCACCATGCGCAAAACTCACTCAAAGTGGATTAAGAACCTAGGAATTAGACCAGAGACCCTGTACCTAATAGAAGAAAAAGTAAGCTCAAATCTTCATCATGTTGGATTAGGACCTGACTTCCTTAACACAACTCTTAAAGCACAAGAAATAAAATCAAGAATCAATAAATCGGATGGATTCAACCCCAAAAGTTTATTTTCTGCAAAAGAAACAATAATGTGAAGAGAGAGCACACAGAATGGGAGAAAATCTTCACCATATGTATATCAGATGGAGCACTAATCTCCAGGGTATAGGGAAAAAAACCTTAACACCAAAAATCAAGTAATCCAATCAATAAATGGGGTACGGAAATGAACAGATACTTTACAGAAGAAAATATACACTCAATTGATCAACAAATATATAAAAAATGTCCAAAATCTCTAGCAATTAGAGAAATACAAATCAAAACTATTATAACATTTCATCTCACTCCAGTCAGAATAGCAATTATCAAGAATACAAGCAACAATAAATTTTCCCCAAATCCTTGCCAACAAGGATTTGGGAGAAAAATACATTCATACATTGCTGATGGGACTGCAAATTGATGCAACCACTCTGGAAAGCAGTTTGGAGATTCTTTAGAAAAGTTAGAAGGAGCCACCATTTGACCCAGCTATCCCACTCCTCAGTTTATACCTAAAGGACTTAAAAATCAACATACTGGAACATGTTTTAATTCCACCATATTATAAAGTGTTCATATAAGCAATAAAGCAATGATCCACAAAGATGAAGAATATCAAGAGAACAAAGACAAACCATAAAGGCTCCCAAGGGTGAAAGGTAGAGCTAATTAAGCAATAAAGTAGTTTTAGAATTAAAAACAAAGTTTAAAGTAAATATAAATGATTATATAAGACTCAATACATAATTGAATAAGAAAACAAATTAGGAAAACACACAAATTTCTCATGCAGAATACTTCAAATAATTTTTGTAGATACTCTGCCTTCAAGGAGGAGGAGCCTCTCCCATTTCTTAAAGTGGCCTGCATGTAGTAACTTCCTTCCAAATATTACAGTATGGGAGAAGCAGCAGAAAGTTATACAGTGGGAAAAACAGACAAATAGTATCTGAATCTTCTGATCAAGTTAACATCAAAATTAAATCATATCAGTTAAATATTTTTGATATAATATGCTGAAAATCGCACATTATTTCTATGGTCTTCTCGAAAGCATGTAGCACCAGTCTAATATGAAATATAATAACTGAATATAACAAGGTGTTCTATATCAGTTGCCTTGCAAGAAAAAAGCAGTAGAAAGAAAACTGTAAAAAAGAAAAAATTAACAATAAAAAATGAATAAAAATAATAAAGCATCAAAATTAGATTATTAACTGAAAGAGATATTCCATTTAATTAATTATAGAAAACTAGATATGAGTATGGAAAAATCTCTGTGCTGCTGTACTTCTTTCTCAACTTTTCTTTAAATCTGAAACTATTCTAAATAAAACTTTGTTTTCCAAAATGATTTAAAAATCACTAAGTGCATAAGATCAGACAGCAAAACTGAGAGAGATGACTTCTGTAACACATGATTATTTCCAGTTTTAAACTTTGTTTCCATTTGCTACGTAATTTTTGCAATTACAATTTTTGTCTCTCTCATTCTCTATTCATCTTTACCATATTTTCAAGACCCTTTGAAAGCAGATGCAGTATCTAATTCACATGCCTATACGAGTACATTATTTTCAGGTCATTTTCTTTAAAAATTTTCATTATTTGTGTTTAGATGCTTTTTCACACTGTTTTTGAATAATATTTAATAAAGGAAAATAAATCAACTGACTTCATGGCAGACTTCTAGGATTATGTTGTGTTAAATACCAGAATTCTATAAGCATTTTATAGTATTATTATTTTAAAAATAACATTTTTTTCCTAAGAATTCAAATAAAAAATAATGTATATTTAATGTTCCATAATCAAAATGTTACCCCATCAAACAGGAAAAACTAGGACCATTGCCATAGAACATGCAAAAACATAAATTCAAATTGGATTCTAGACTTTAATATAGGACATAAAATTATAAAACTCATAAAGAAAAACACACAGGAAGTCTTCTTCACATTGGTATTGGCAATGACTTCTTAGATTGACATCAACTGCAGTGCACAGGTAATGAAACCCAAAATAGACAAGTGGGGCTACATCAAACTAAAAAGCTTCTTAATAGCAATGGAAACCATCAACAAAAGTTTTAAAAGGCTACCTGTGGAATTGCAGAAAATGTTTGCAAACCCCTTGTTTTGTCAGCTTTTTCACTGCTGTGATCAAAAGGCTTGATGAGAACAATTAGAGGAAAAAAAATATTTGGGGCCTCTCAGTGCATAAATGGCCAAATTGATTCTTTGGGTGGGGGGGAAGAGAGAGAACCCCAAAGGTTCACCAGTGACCTCCTTATCCAGCCACATCCTTTATGCCTACAGTTATCACTCAATACAACCTAGAAGATAACAATTTCCTCTAATGAAATAAGAGGCTAACTCAAGCCGCTCAAAGGAAGACATATAATTTGTGATTCTGCTTATGTGAGTTATTTAAAATAGTCAAACTCATAGAAGCAGAGAACACAATGGTAGTTTTAAGAGAATGGGTAGAGGAAGTGGGGACTGTTGCTTAATATGAAGTTTCAGATAGGTAAGCTGAATAAGTTCTACAGAAGCACAGTACTATATAATACTTATGGTTAACAATACAGCACTGTACACTTTAAAATAAGTTAACAGACTAGAATTTATGGGAAAAAGTACTTAATATAAACAACAAACAGAAAACGCAAGGAAATTTTAGGGGATGATTTATATTTTTAGTATCTTGATTGGATAATTATATACATATTCCAAATTCAAGAGAAAGTATGTATTAATATATTAAAAATTCCATATATCAATTCTATATGTCTCAAGATACAAAATGAATTGGTAATTTTTTTAATAAAACTTTCAGATTATTGTTGCTTACTTTGGAGACAAATCTGGAAAATTTATAGGATGATAGATACCATCAAGCTCTAACTTAAGTAATTTTTTTTCATATATGCAGATGACAGGTGTGTTTATTATTTTACTCCACTGGCACAATAGAAATGAGTGATTCAACAGGAAAATGGAGAAAATGAGAAAAAATGACTTTGCCTAAAACATAATGCCCACTCTAAAACAATTTGAGACTACGTACAAAATGGAATGATTCATTCTATATTGACCAATAATTCAAAAGTAAAATACTTAGGAAAATATTATGAAAAATAAATCTATATAACAAATCTTTAAAAGAATTGAAATGACATGTGATCATGCGTCTGGATGTATAAAATTAAAAATTCAAAAACTAGGTATATATATATATATATATATTCCTCAGAAATTTAAAATGATTAATGATAAATTTATTATCAATAATCCTGACAACATGTTCAGTCAGGAAAATGAGAAATTATACCTCATTTATGTATACTATATCAAAGTGCAAAAATGCATTCTACTGTCATGTATATCTAATTGAAACAAAAAATAATTTTAAAAATGATTGATGAAATTTTTACCTACACAAATTAAAACTAGGTCAAAAACTGATGAATATATTAATATCTTTAAATATTATACTTCTTAACAAAATGCCTCTATACTTACTTACCAGTATGGAATTAAATTCTCTTTCCTTATTTAAAAGTATATCTACTCTTACACTTATAAAAAGGATGTGAATAGATGGAAATCAGTTTGAATCTAATTTTCATTGAAGGGAAATACATGTGCATTTAGCCGATATAGTCTTAAGTAGATTAAAATTTTATATTTCCTAAGAATATAGCCTGTTTTTTTTGATGATGAAGAAATTATTATATAAAGGTGTAGTTTGTATATCCCTTCCAAATTAGATATTATAACATAATTTTCTAAAGAAAAAACATAGGTGGTGGGAAGGATAGCTATGTTATTGGCATCAGTTTTGCTGACTTCTCAGAGCTGATTTTCTTGTATTATCTAGTTTTCTAGTATTCTGTTACCTCAAATTCCATTATATTAGTAAATGTAGGTATCCAACAAAATATAATGAAGTCTGTAGATAAAAATTACTTTGCAGTAATCATTCCATGGATGCTAGCAGACACACCACTGACTTTTTAAAAAATCTTATGAGACCCATAAAGGGCAGCCTTTGTTTAATAGCAACTTTTGACATTTATTACTTTGCTTCTAACAAATTTTTCTCTTCAATTTATGAACTCATAAGTGCATCATTTCTTTTCTTGAATATCATGCTACCACTGATATTCTAACTTGTTCTTATTTTCTGGTTTAAATGCACAGAGTTCTAATACAGTGTCCTTAAGTAATAGGCAGAAATCTGTGACTGCAAAGCTAATGTTTCTAATGAAAGCAAGAATATTTGCCATTGAAGGAAATACAGATATGATTGAAAATTTTAACCAAAAAATAAAATGCATGTACATATGAACCTTTCAGTGTTTTATGTGATCTTGTGTGTGTAGGTAAATTCATATATATTGTTGTGTGGTATAATGATATATAAAAATTATGTTTTGTATTTTTAATTTAACTGAGAAATAAGTTGATTTAAATTTATTTGTTTTGATTTTATAAGTCTGCTTTTATTTATGATCACATTTCACAGGTTAGCTTTTATGATATTTTTGATAAATACTTGCTTTTCACATAATATATCATCCTGTATTTAACTCTCTTCTTTCTCCTATTCTCAAGGTTAAATATTTTTCTTTTAAATGTCAAACTTTATAACTACCTCTCTGTTCTCTTTCTGTTTTAGTACTATCCCTCTCTTTATTTACATAAGAAAAATGATGTTATGCCAGTATAGTGATACTCTTGTCAAGAAGAGACCACAGATGGTGGTTCCACAAACTTACAATGGGACTGAACAATTTCTACCATCCACCATTTTAGAGTTACTTTTCTATGTTTAGAAATGCAAATACTTTTGTATTATGAAAATCTTTAGTATTTAGTAGAATAACATGCTATGTTAATTTGTGGCCAAGAAGCAATAGGCCATGCGATATAATTAGGTATGTAATGGGCTATATTGTGTAGGTGTGTAAAGTACACTCTATGAGGTTTACATAACAAAATTACCTAGTGATGCCTTTCTCAGAAAGTATTCCCATCGTTTGTACTATTGTGCTTGGAATATCAGTACAAAAGGGAATATAATACGTATTTAAAGAAGAAAGTAAAATCCTGAGCAATTTAATTTAAAAACATAATCTAAAAACTTTATTTTTATTTTACCCTTTTTTAAGGGGCAGTTTAATGGGGATTGAACTCAGAGGCACTTCACCTTTTAGCCACATTCCCACACATTTTTATTTTTTATTTTGACATTGATTCTAAGTTTCTGAGGGCTTTGCCCTTTTAAAAATAAACTTTATTATGTATATTTAAGTAGATAAGATGATATTATGGGATACATATAAATGGAAAAATAATGGTTATTCTAGTGAAATAAATTAAATTAACGTATTCATCATCTCACATAATATCCGTTTTTTGGTGTGGCAAAAGCAGCCAAAATCCATTCATTTAGCAAACATCCTGAATACAGTTTTATTGACTATAGTCCTCAGGTGACTGCACATTAGATTTCTAGACTTGTTCCCCCAACATGCACGCTGATTTGTATCCTTCAACCTACCTCTCCCCAACCCTTTCTTTCAAAACACACCACTCATACCTACCATTTTGTTCTTCATGTCTATATATTTGGCCTTTTATAAAAAAAGTTTACATGAATAAATGAGATAATGCAATCTTTTATCTTTCTGTGTCTGACTTATTTCACTTAGCAGAATGTCTTTTTTAAGTTAATTATTTTTTATTTATTAACAGCAAAATATTACAATTCATATTACACATATAGAGAACAACTTTTCATATTTCTGGTTGTATACAAAGTATATTCACACCAATTTGTGTCTTTAAACATGTACTTTGGAAAATAATGTCCATCACCTTCCACTAACTCATGTATAATCCCATGCTCCATCCCTTTCCCTCCCACCACTCTGCTCTATCTAGTGTCTATCTATTCCTCTCATGCTCCCCCTCCCTACCCTACTATGAATCAGCCTCCATATATCACAGAAAACATTCAGCATTTTTTGGCTAATTTCACTTAGCATTATCTTCACCAACTCTATCCATTTTCCTGAAAATGCCATTATTTTATTCTCTTTTATTGCCAAGTAATATTCTATTGTGTATATATGCCATATTTTTTAAATCCATTCATCTATTGAAGGGCATCTAGGGTTGTGTCCCTGTCGTATGCTGTTTTTAAGTCTTTTGGGTATAGACCAAAGAGAGGGATAGCAGGGTCAAATGGTAGATCCATTCCTGATTTTCCAAGAAACCTCCATACTGCTCTCCATATTGACTGCACTAATTCGCAGTCCCACCAGCAGTGTATGAGTGTACTTTTCTCCCCACATCCTCACCAACACTTATTGTTGTTTGTATTCATAATAGTTGACATTGTGACTGGAGTGAGCTGAAATCTTAAAGTAGTTTTAATTTGCATTTCTCTAATTGCTAGAGATGATGAACATTTTTTTCATATATTTGTTGATTGATTGTATACGATCTTCTGAGAAGTGTCTGTTCAGGTCCTTAGCCCATTTATTGATTGGGTCATTTGTGTTTTTGTTGTTGTTTTTGTTTGTTTGTTTGTTTTTTGGTGCTTAGCTTTTTGATTTCTTTATATACCCTAGAAATTAGTGCTCTATCTGATGTGGGAGGGGTAAAGATTTTAACCCAAGATATAAGCTCTCTATTAACCTCACAGATTGTTTCTGTGTTCATCCATGGTATGATAAATGATAAGATCTTTCTTTATAAGGCTCAATAATATTCATATATATGTATGATGTAAATAAATTTATATATATATATATATATATATATATATATATATATATATATATATATATTGCATTTTCTTTATCCATCTGTTCACTGAACAACATTTAGGTAGTTTTTATATCTTAGTTATTTCAAATAACATTTTAGTGAACATCAAAGTGCAAATAACATTATGGAGTGGTTTGTTTTTTGTTGTTGTTTGTTTGTTTTGTTCTGTTTTATTCCCCCTGTGGGTTTATACTCAAAAAGAGAATGCTAGGTCATAAGAAAGTTTTGTTTTTAATTCTTTGGGTACCTCTATACCATTTTCCATGATTGTTGCAATAATCTACAATGTCACCAACAGTGTATGAGTTTCTTTTCTTCACACCATTCTTAATATCTAGTATCTTTTGATTTTTTAACAATAGTTATCATAAAGAGTATAAGATGCTATGTCCTAGTGGTTGGTATTGTCATTTTTAGATGACTATTGATGAGTACCTTTTTATACTTCTTGACCATTTTATATCTTCTTCTAAGAAACATCTATTCAGGTCCTTAGCCCAAATGAAAAACATTTTGAATTATTTGTTTTTCTGCTAAAAACAATAGTATGAGTTTTGCAAATTTTGGATACTAACATCTTATCAGATACATAGATTACAAATATTTTTACATATCCATAGGCCACTTTCTTTATTGTTTACCTTTGCTGTGTAGAAACATTTTATTTGATGAGTCACATTCCTTTTTACTTTTATAGTTTGAGTTTTTTATGTGATGTCCACAAAATCATTGCTAAGTCAACATTCAGGAGCTTTTCTTCTATGTTTTCTTCCAAGAGCGTTCGGTTTTCAAGCCTTATATTCCAGTCTTGTATCCATTTTGAATTTACTTTTATGTATAGTAAAAGAATTAGTATTTTGCCTATAAAAATCAATCTCTAGCACTGTAATTGAAGATCCTATCTTTTTTCCATTGCAATATCTTGGTGACTTTGTCAAAAACTAATCAGTCTTATCTTGTTTTGATTTATTACTGGGCACTGTGTTCTCTTCTATACTTGCATATGTGTCTCTTTTTATTATCAGTTGCATACAGTTACCATAGGTTGGTAATATAGGTTTCTTTTTTAAACATCAAGTTCTATTTATTTGTATTGGTTTTCTTTGGTTATACACAACATTAGGACTCATTTTGCAAAATTATAAATGCATGGAATATAATTTGTTCTAATTCAGTCCCTAGAACTTTCCTTTACCCTTGCCTTCATCCTCTTTTTGTTCCCTTCCCTCTATTCTAGTGATCTTTCTGCTCTTTAGTTACAGTTTTTAAAAATAATTTTAAATTAAGAAGTAAGTTGCCTTCAACTTTATTTTTCTCAGAAGACACAAATAAATGAAAAGCTTTTTTTTAAATCAGTGTTTTATAGCTTTCCATGATTGGTTAGATTTTTTTCTTAAAAAAAAAAATAATATATATATATATATATATATATATATATATATATATATACACACACACACACACACACACACACACACACACACACACATGGGGGTTTAGGGTAAGTGCTTTATCAATTTTATTATATAAAACCAAATTATTTTCCAAAGTGGATATCTAACTTTTTTTAAACTACAAAACAGCAGTGGAAAGCATTACAATTCTTATTACACATATAGTATTCTCAAGTATACTTTGATGATATTGAAATTGCAGTTGTTTTCTTAATTTTTTAGCTATATTTTCATGTATATATGCAATGCTGCTGAGTTTTATATGTTGATTTAATATCCTGCAATCTTACGGAATTTGAGTGCTAACAGTTTTTTTTTGTTTGTTTGTTTTCTTGTGGAGTCTGAGGGTTTTTACGTATTATATGTCATCTGTTCATAGGAATAATTTTACCTCTTTCTTTCTGATTTGAATGGCTTTTGTTTCCTTTTCTTTCTGATTGCTCTTGGTAGTATTTCTAATACTATGTTGAAAGGAAGTGGCACAAGTGGACATCCTTACACGGAATCTTAT